>NC_135791.1:3247500-3545000 GCF_051106095.1 Pogona vitticeps | reverse complement strand
ACTGTTTTACCCAGGAGTCTTCCCTTCCCGGCTGCATTTCACTAGAGTTGGATGCAAACGCAAGGAGGGAAACTGGGCTCCCGGTTTCCGCACAGAAGAGAGGAATAGCGAGCTGTTCTGTCTGCTTGCCAAAAATGAAGGCAAAGTGTGTAGCGTGGTTACATGGGACTGTACGGTATCAGATATATGGGCTGTAGGAATCAGGGTGTGTGATTTTTAAAAAAAGAAAGTTATGAAGGGATAGACTTCTTATATGGAGCCGGGAATGAGTTGTCTGTTGTCCCTGTTGGTATTTATTACTTTGGATTTCTGTTCTGCGGTTCTGTAAGGAGCCGGAGAGGGTGGGATTGAATGGCACGAGATGGGAGAAAGCTGTTTTATGTAACTCGAATTCAGAAGTGCGTGTAGGTATAATACAGATTTATAAACCCGTCAGAGTGCTATGGGGCTGTGTTTTTCGTGGCAACAGAATTCTCCGCGAAAAATACGACATCATTTTGCAGCCTGGATTCCTGCCCTTGTGCAGTGATGGTGTATCATGACAGGGAATGTGTATAACAGACATTTCCAATGGCAGACCTTAATAAATTCTTCTTGATCTGGGGTGAATATGCCACCTTACCGGCACCATTTGCATACAAAACGCTTCTGGGAAGGGGTGCAGCTTAAAAACCAGTGCTTAATTCCTACGGTGTGCTCACGACTTAACAACTAAACAACAGCAGAAACATGAAAATCTGTCCCGTGCTCTGGCCGACTCTCGCCATAATTGCAGGGGATTGGATTCGGTCAGAGTTAGTTTCTGCTGAGAGAAACGCATCCAGAAGCCCCCCCCCTTTTTAAAAAATGAATGCTTCATGCATTTGCTGCTTATGTCGTAGGACTGCAAAAGTTTCAAGGTGGGTTTGGGCGTCAACTACAATCCATGTAACATCATCCTAGCTGGAAGAGGGTGGAGAGTTTGGACCTGTTTAATCTGCAAGAGAACAAAGCAGGCACGGTGAGGAAGCTGGCATTCCTCCTGCTGTTGAGGACATCATCCCCAGACGAAGCCAGCTCTGCTTCTGGGCATTTTTATCATCCAGGCCCATTTCTTACACTTCCTTATCCATCGCCCAGTCACAATGTTCCAGTATCTGACAAGTGTGAAATCTGATAATCTTAGAAAGGCAGAGCTGGAAGGGACCCTGTGGATCATCGGATCCGGTCCCTGTCAGGTAGGCCTTGGGGGTGGGAATCGAACTCCCAACCTCAGGCTCTGCAGCCAGAGACCTAAACCACTGAATGATCCAGCAATTCAATAATGTACTTTTGGGAAGGAAACCCTTCTGCCCTCTCTAGATGGCTGTTTGGTTCAATGTCCTGTTCAGTTGGCTTGATTTACTTTTTCTGGTGCAACTCCCACAGTTTTTGCCACTGTTTAAGAAGCTGCCTATTGCACCATTGTATTTTGCAATTAAGGGGAGATGCTCAGCTCTAAACAGCACAGTCTCTGGGGGTACATCGGCAGCTTGGTGGTGCAAACATGTGAAGGCTTCCTTCTCCACCAGATTCAGCCTGGACTCAGTCCTCCAAGTTTGGAAGAAGCTGAAGCACCAGTGGTTGACCATGCCTGGCCTCATCCAGGCTTTTGCAATGGACAGTCACAGAAATGGGGATTTTCCTTGAGCAGTTGCACCTGGAGGCCATTCTGGTGGTTGGGGGCAGGAGGCACAATACAGGTGGACAGAATTAGGCTTGACAAGAAGAATCTCTTAAAGAGAAAGAGAAAGGAAGAAAGAATGGATGGATGGATGGAAACTGTGCATTCACATATGAACAAGGCAGATATGAACTGGCCAGTCATCATGTGATCCTGAGAGAGTTCAATGGCCTATATTTTGCAGTGGACCAGCCATTATTGCCCATGAACAAGACTTGATGCATCTCCTCAAGTCATCCCCTGGAGTGCCGGTGTCATACCGCCTCTGAACCTCGAGGTAACGTAGAGCCATCTTGATTAGCAGTCACTGGTAACGCTACTTTCCTTTACCTTGTCTAATCACTTTTTGTGGCTAAATTGGTAGCTGCTCTGGGGATTTTTCCTGCAGCCGATCTTAGCCTGTGGACACACTTGTCTAGATGTAGACTAGTAGGCATTTTTAGATGCTTTTAAGTCTGTATGTTATTTATGTATTTATTTAAAAGGCAGGAGGAATATTAAATTTGCTCAGCTTGGCTCCACACCCTGTAGCCACTAGAGCTGAGTGGAAAGTGGAGGGTCTGAGGGTCCTGTCTCATCCGGTTGCGTGGAATTGTTGCTGAGACAGGATTTGGGGAAAACGTGTCCCACCTTGTGTTCTCTCCATCCTTGCCCCTTGGGGGCTAGCTACAGTAATTATAACCAGTTGCCGAAGAGGCGCCCAGTTCTTTCTTTGCAGGAATGTGAATAAGGTGGTGAGACTCTGGAAGAGGCTCTTGTGTACTCTTTTTCTCAACAAAGCCCTCTCTGGGCTTCGTGGTTTTGGACCGCTTGCACCTGTTAGCCATGTTGGAAAGAGGGAGGAAGAGGTGATGGGTCATCAGCCTCTGATGATGGGCCTGGAAGTCACGGATTTTCTAGACCCACTGCAGTCTATCTTCAGGATTGTATGGGAGTTCTCTCGGTTGCCTGTTCAATGGCCTATACCAGGAGGGGACTGGGGTAGTGAAGAGCTGCTGGTTTGCGGTAGGTTTGTGCCCACCTAAATCTGTTTCTTCTGTGATAGGGAACAAGGATTCAGTATTCCCTGCATCACAGGAATCAGGACTGGTTTTCTAGCTCCCAGGTCTGGGAGAAGGGCAAGCAACCTGTTTTGGAGAGAGCTGCACTCTTCTGAAGGAGGAGGTATGAAGGTACTCCTAGATGCCCAGAGTAGACCTTTGGTCTAGATGGGCGGGATAGAAATCCAATAAATAAACAAGATGTTGCTTGGTTGATGGAGACCCACGTGGGCGGCAGTGGCTGATTTGCTAGCTTTGGTGCTTTCTGAACAGATGCAGAACAGAGTCCAAAGACCCACATCTTAGAATACTGTACTTGTATCTAGGCTACTGTAATATACTTTTGTGGGGCTGCTCTTGAAGACAGTTTTCAATCCTCAGCCAGTGAAGCATGCCATGGTTTCGTAGTGCCACAAAATCTGTCCTATGAACCTGTTGTTTGTGATGTGCACTGGTTGCCTCTTTGTTGCTGAGGTTGATGTTGACTCTAAACTTCAAGGACACGTTGGGATGGTTCCCGGTTTGTATCAACCTGGCCTTTGAGATCTTACGGAGAAGGTCTCCTGGTCCCACTTCCCAGAACAAGTGGAGGTTGTCTACGTCCTGGCAGCCTTTTTGTCTTGAAGCTTTCCGCTTCTGGAGCCACCTTGGGCATTTTCAGTAACTCATTTTTGCTGGGTGTCAAAAGCCTGCGCACAAATGCGAGCAATATCTTCTGACAACTTTAAGGTTCATTTTAGCAAGTGCTTTCATGGATAATAATCTGCTCTGCTTTGATGCAAAAGGTCCAGCATTCAAGCCCTACATTTATATACAGTATATGCAGTCACGTTTTTCAGGGTGGGACAACATGAAACAGGATTTTCCAAAGGTAATGATTACATGATTAATACTGTTTATAAACTTTCAAAAGTCTGCTAAGCGTAGATGTCTTGGCTTTAGTGAAGTCCTTTGCAGAAGGCATTCTGCCTCTTAAGCAATGGTCTTCGCTTTCAAGAGAGTGTCTTTTTTATCTGGTTAATTTAAGAACCACCTTCCCACCAAAGCATCTGAATACTTTTGATATTAGATCTTCTGCAATTTCCAGTATATATGGTTTTGCTACTGATTAGATGACTTTTAGCATTTTAATAATATTGTTAATGGTTTCTGTTCTGTAATTCTCCTTCTGTTTATAATCCCCTATTTGTGTATTTGTGTTATACCAATTTAATGAGCCCAATCTGGTGGTAACTAATTGGCTAGTTTATGTGTGGAGCAGTTTCACTTTAGAAGTATTTAAAGGAACTTTAAAAACTGATCAGAAGCGGTCTCTGGTGACTGGTAAATTAGATTGGAATAAGATTAATGCATTTTGGAAGCTTGTATTCCATCCATTGTTAATTTTTTGTTGGTGTTGTGAACGTGGGCTTAAAGTAATAGGGTAATTTTTCTCAGAGATTCCAGTCAGAGGAAGAGTAAAAACAGATTTTGTCTGAGGAGGAGCAGTTAGATAAATAAAGAAGCCCTAATCAGAAAGCCAGTCCTTTCTTAGCTGGATTTTTCACGCAAACAGCTGGGATAATGAGGACCAGCGGCCCACCAAAAATTTGACGAATTCCTCTATGCAGTGCTTGCATGAGAAAACAAGCAACTCGTGAGGAAATGTTGTGGTTTCCAGCCACTGTTTGGCTAGGCTGATTTGCGGGGGGGGGGGGGGGAGCGGTAATCTGGATCAGTAACTTTTTTCCAGACTCTGACCTGGTCTAAACACGGACTGGCAGCTCTCCAGAATCACACACGGATCGCTTTTCCCAGCCTTTTAAGCTATAACTTTCCTTTAACTCTTCCTCACCCCCCTCTGTTTTAGTACTGTGGCTGCCTTATAAACGTAACCTGCATTATGTTTACTGGTTTTTGCTGTTCACGGGCCGTAATATTAATAATCAAAACTAAGCTCTGTCTGTTGTTATCAGGGTTTGATCTTGGGACCTTTTCTGTCCAAGATACAAGCTCCCTTCCAGCCCCTCCTCATCTTTTGAGAGGCTTGGTGTGAAGAAAGAAGACTTTCTGATCTCCCAAAAAAATATTATCCAGGATTATAACTCTGTACCTTTTGAAAAATGGTGGGATTTACCTTGCCTTTCTAGTTTGCAACTTGCAGTCTCAGCACCAGTGAGAGTGGAATTGGGAGCCGGTGTATCTTTCTCTGTTGTGCCCTCTTGCAACATTTGATGGCAGAGAGCCTTCCGTACTTGGCATTCGCTAACCCTTTTTACAAAACCATGTTGAGAACATTGCCACATGGAAAGCTACGGCAAGAAACTCATGTTAGTAGTTTGTGAACGGGAACATTTAACTTATCTTCCAGAAGGGGAGGGAAGGGTGTACATATATCACATAAATGCATCGCCTTTTCCTGATCAAGCGACAGGAATCCAGATTTTGGCTGAAGATCAGGAAAAACTTCCTAACTGTTGGAATGGTACAACGACGGAGCCTCTGGCCTCGGGAGGTGCTGAGCAGTGCTCCAACCGTGAAGGCCTTCAAGAGGAAATTGGACCACCGTCTGTCGGATATGCTTTTAGCTGGGGGTTGGACTGGATGGCATTTGAGGGCCCCTTCCAACTCAATTATTAGGTGGTTCTATGATCAAACCGACTAACATGATATCCTTTCAGCACTTTGAGAGAAGTGTGACATATGAGAATGTGTGTGTGCGTACATTCTTATGGTGATGAAGATGCCTTTTATGTGCATGGATTGTAGTTCACGTCTCTAGCAGATCCCCAGCTGGAAAACCCGACACTTCAGTCTCCACACCCAGGGTGACTTTCCATATCTCCCGGTCTTTTTTCCCTAGCGTCATTCCAGAAATTTGTTAGTGTTGAGCGAGGATGGGGACTTGCGTCGTGGGACTATCAAGTCAAACTTAAGTCGCACCAGCAACCCGACTCGTTATTATTGCTTTTCCAATGACTCAGATTTGACTTGAGACTCAGAACCCAAAATTAGATTTCAGAGCCGGTACCTGAAAGAACTACAGATCTGTAGGTGTGGATCTGGGACTTTTAGAGCAGGTGACTGTTTCGGCTTCCTATACTTTCCCCAAAACAAGTATGAATGTATGCAGCACACATGGAGACACAGTTTAACCACAGTGGCGCAGTGGTTAAACTGCAGTACTTCAGTCAAGACTCTGCTCACAAGCTGATTTTGATCTTGGTAAGTTCAGGTAGCCGGCTCAAGGTTGACTCAGCCTTCCATCTTTCTGAGGTCGGTAAAATGAGTACTCTGCTCAATGGGAGAAGTGACAAAGTTTTGTTTGCTTAATTATGTTGCGTAAACCATCCAGAGGCTGCTTTAGCACTATGGGGCGATGTATAAGTCGAAACACCAACACCTTTGTGTTGAGCCAGGGACTTTTCAGGCACCAGCTTCGATAGGGGAGGTATGGACACCCAGGCCTTAAAATAATCAAAGAGATTTAAAAAATTGAACTTTCTCCACCACTTACCTCGAGTATATCAGACAACAAAACAAAAGAGAGAGAGAGAGAGAGAGAGAGAGAGAGAGACAAAAATGTTATCTTATGGTCCACAAGTTGATGTCCCTTTACGCAATAAGGACCCCTGATCCTAATGGTTACGGATTACTACCAGCATCATAAGCACTGTGACTTTATGAGCCTATTGCTGTTGAACATGATGAACCAGAGGTTGCTGTTGTGCCGGACATCTTCCTCCTATTGAGAACCTTGAGTGTTTAAGCCACATTTTAAGATGGTCAATACTTTGTGTGTTGTGTGTTTGCTCTTTGAAGGAGCCCCATGGCACAGTGGTTAAACCGCAGTACTGCAGCCGAAACTCTCCTCATAACCAGGGTTCAATCCCAGGTAGCCGGCTTGACTCAGCCTTCCATCCTTCCTGAGTTTGGAAAATGGAGTACTCAGCTCCTGAGGGTGGGCGTTGCAATGTGCAGTCTGTGTAACTGAATTGTGAGCTTCCCAGAGAGAGCTTTAAGCTCCGTGGGGCAGTATATAAGCCGCATGCTTGGCTTTGCTTTTAAGTCCCTTCCGACGTACAGCGACCCTAGTCTGGTTCTTGACATTAGAGGAGACGTTTGAGAACTGTTTCCTCCTTGCCGCTTTCCTGCGAGTTTGCATGGCCACGCGGCAATTTGAAATCCCTCATTCCACGAGAGAGAATTCCATCTCTGAGAAAATATGTGTCTGAGAAGCCCATTGGAATAAGCTGTGTTGCTTTGAAATAATAAAAAAGCACCCTCAAACGTGCATTCCAAGGGTGTGAGCTTTCTTTTTTTCTTTGCAAGAGAAGCTCCAAGTAAGGAATGTGTCAAAATTTAGGGTAGACGGAAGAAGAGAAGCCGTACTGCAGGTTGGATAGATTCTGGCTGGGCCAAATGTCCCCGGTCTGTTTTTTCTTTCAGTGAAAAAGAAAACGCATAGGTTCCTGTTATAAGTCTCCCTTTTTTCCCCTCCCACCAGGGTCTCATTCTCGCTCTCTTTCTCTCTCTCTCTCTCTCCCCCCCCCCCCTTTTGTGCTTGAATGCCTTGCAAATTCTTTTCGGTGATTCAAATGTTCCATTCATCTACAATTCGGTGTGAATGGCTGCTGAAGTGGTGGTTGGATGAAGCGCTCTCTCTCTCTCTCTCTCTCTCTCTCTCTCTCTGTGTATGTGTGTGTGTGTGTGTGTAGGGGGGGGAAGTCCTCTAAGTGCTGAACCTTGGTGAACTCTAGGTGTTTTCTAGCCTCTGCGTTTTGCCGTGGCTGCAGTCCCACAAGGGTCAGGACCACATCCGTCTTTTCTCCCACACCTTGAACAGGCACTGATTTGATGGATTGCCATCAAAGCTTCTCAGCCGCTGTTTGCCTCTGATCTGATCTCCTAGCAGAGTCTCTTATCAGGATCTGGACCCTTTTTGCTAAGGCATGTGATGCAAGGCATGGTAGCTGGGGCTTTGGAAAACCCCTGCGGGCATCGGTCTGAGTCCTTTGTACAACCCACATCGGGTAGGTTAAAGCCAACCATTGAAATAGACTCTTCCGAGGCACCTGTATCCTCCTTTCTTTCTCTTTATTTCTTTCTCTTTTTTTGGTAGTACTTTTGTCCACAGCCACACTGAAACAGAGAGGCAGGAAAGCTTCTGCCTGAAGCTTCCTTTGCGGATGTTATGTGCCATCAGCTTGCCTCCAACTCATGGCGACCCTCCGTATGAGCCGTCTCTAAAGGGTCTGCCTTAAACGGCCCTGCTCAGCTCTTGTAAACTCAAGCCTGGGGCTTCCTTGAGGTAGTCAGTCCATCGCGTATTTGGTCTTTCCCTTTTCCTGCTGCCTTCCGCCTTTCCTACCATGATTGTCCTTTCCAGAGACTCCTGCCTTCTCAATGCCAGGGAAATCAGGGCTTGATGAGGATGATGCTGTGACAAACCCAGACCTACTGGGATATGTCACACAGTTACACTAAGCTGCCACCAACCATTCCCTTTAAGAAGTCACACAGACCAGGGATGGATTTTTAAACAATAACAAGAATAAGGTTTATTTTAAATACACACAGGGAAAAATAAACAATCAGGTAACTAAGATAAAGTAACGTGGCTTATTCTCACTCATACAAGCATACAGTTTGGTTCACCCAGAACCCTTAACTTAAAGCACAGACCCTGAACCTATCAGTTCTGGCTAACCAACAGACACCTGAACCTATCAGGTTGGTACTCTGACACACAGTAGTACCCTGTCTGACACACAGACTCCCACAACAGCTTCTTCTTCCCAGCTGCTGCTTCGTCACAACCCAGTGTCTCTCAGTGTCTCCTCAACTCTCCACACAGGCATCACATATTTATACAGTACAGCCCCTCCTCCTGATGTCCCGCCTTCCACTCCCCATAGGATGGAACTTTCCCTCCAAACCCATGACAGACAGGTAACATCAGTGCTGTATGTAACACCTCCCCTCTTTATAAGTTGTTTTGTAGGGGGAAAGCTAACGTGCTTTTCACCAAAAAAACAACCTGTATAAAATACACAACAACAGTTATACATACCATATTATACTTACTTATACTTACATTCTAAGTTAACCATAGCAATAGGCATTTAAACATTTACCATATACAATACATCCATTTACCTTTATTCATACAAACCAAATTCAAAACCAGGTACATTTACTTTTTGTCATCATTATATACACATAGTCCATGTTCTTTCGCCGTCTTCATTCTTCAGGTCTTCTTGATAAGGCGTCAGCAACACAGTTCACTGACCCTCTGACCACCTTCACTTCAAAGTCATAGTCCTGTAGGTTTAAAGCCCACCTCATAAGTTTGCTATTGTGGGTTTTCATTGTCTTTAACCATTGCAATGGTGAATGGTCAGTGCATAGAATAAAATGTCTTCCCCAGATGTAAGGCTTGGCCTTCTGGATCGCGTAGACTATGGCCAAACACTCCTTCTCCACGGTTGCCAAACGTCTCTCACCTTTTTGAAGTTTCCTACTCAGGTAGGACACTGGATGCTGGTCACCATTCTCATCCTCCTGGCACAGAACTGCTCCTACCCCGCTGTTAGACGCATCGGTGTAGATGATGAACTCCCGGTCGAAGTCTGGAGCCCGCAACACTGGATAGTTGATTAACGCCTCCTTCAACCTCTGGAACGCCTCCTCACAGTCGCTGGTCCACGGGATGCGGTCATCAGCCGTCTTCCTCGTCAGATCGGTCAGCGGAGCCGCAATCTCGCTAAACCTCGGGATGAACTTTCTGTAGTAGCCCACCAACCCAAGAAATGATTTGACTTTTTTCTTGGTGTTGGGTCTAGGCCAATCACGAACAGCTTCTATTTTGGCCTCCAGGGGTTTTATCACTCCTCCCCCTACCATGTGACCCAAGTATTTTATTTCTGGGCTACCCAGCTGACACTTGCTGGCCTTTACCGTTAGCCCTGCTGCACTTAACCTCTGCAGCACTAACTCCAGGTGTATCAGGTGATCTTCCCAGGTATTACTGAAGATCCCTATGTCGTCAATGTAGGCCACTGTAAAGTCACTGAGCCCTGCCAAGGTCTGGTCCATCAGCCTTTGGAATGTGGCTGGTGCATTTCTGAGACCAAAGCTCAGGACTCGAAACTCATAGAGACCAAAAGGGCTGCAAAAGGCAGTCTTTTCTTGATCCCTGGGATCAATTCTTAATTGCCAATATCCCTTTACCAGGTCCAATGATGAGATGAACCGACAACCCCCTATGGTTTCAATCAGGTTGTCTAGCCTGGGCATTGGGTAGGCATCAGGAGTGGTTACACGGTTTAATTTCCTGTAATCGACACAAAACCTAATGCTCCCATCAGGCTTGTCCACAAGGACTATCGGAGAGGACCAAGGACTAGAAGAGGGGACGATTATGTTCTCCCTCAGCATCTCGTCCAGCTCCTTCCGCACCTTGTCCCTATAGGGTCCCGTTACTCGGTATGGGGATACTGCCTGCGGGGGTGCATCCCCTGTGTGGATCCGATGCATCACTCCCTTCACTATCCCCGGCTTGTTGGAAAACACCTGTTGATATTTACTAAGCAGCATTTTTAGTTCTTGCTGCTGGTCTTGGGTGAGTGCAGGACTGATCTTTACCTCCTCTGGGTTGTATTTTACTTCCCCTCTACCCTCCCAGAAGGGTAATTCAGCTTCCTCACTCTCAGCTGCTTTTATAGCAAATAGAACCCTCTGTTCCCCTCTGTAGTAGGGTTTTAGGGCATTCACATGAACCACCCTCCTTGCTTGGTTCTCCTCCTGCTCTATTAGGTAGTTCAGGTCTGACATCTTGGAAATGACCCTATATGGTCCTGCCCATTTGAGCTGCAGTTTATTCTCTCTGCAGGGCCTAAGCCAAAGCACTTCCTCCCCTGGGTCAAAGTGCCTCTCTCTAGCTTTGTGGTCATACCAAGTTTTCTGTCTGACCTTCTGAGCTTGCAGGTTTTCTGCTGCCAGCTCTAGATTTCTTTTTAGGTCATTCATCAAGGTGTCTATGTATGTCACAACGTCTTGTGGGTCATCATGGGTGATCTGCTCCCAATTTTGCTTGATCAAATCAAGGGGCCCTTTCACCCTTCTCCCAAATAAAAGTTCAAATGGACTGAACCCGGTACTGGCTTGTGGCACTGATCGATAAGCAAACAAAAGGGATTGCAGCTTCTGGTCCCAATTGTTTGGATTCTCTGCCAAGTAAGCCCTAATCATGCGCATTAGAGTCCCATTGAACTTCTCAGTTAACCCATTACTTTCAGGATGATAAGCAGTGGTTTCCTTGTGCTTAATTCCACAGATTTGCCATAAGCGTTTCATGAGCTTTGATGTGAACGATGCGCCCAAATCTGTGATTATCTCTGAGGCAAATCCCATCCTGGACATATACCCCACCAAAGCATCGGCCACTGTGTTAGTTTCAATGTTAGTCAAGGGTATGGCTTCAGGATACCTTGTGGCATGGTCCACAATTGTTAGAATGAACCTGTTCCCCCTCTTTGTGGCCTTGGGCAAAGGTCCCACAATATCCACCCCTATGCATTTGAACGGAGTGTCAATCACAGGCAAAGGGCACAACTTTGCTTTGGTCCTGTCGCGGTTATTCCCCTGCCTTTGACACACATCACATTGTTTACAGAACTCCCTGATCTGCTTCCCTATGTCAGGCCAGTAGAAATTCTGTGTGATTCTCTGCTGTGTTTTGTTCACTCCTAAGTGCGCAGCAAACATGTCAGAGTGCCCCCTTTGTAAGATCATGGGGCGATACTTTTCAGGTACCACCAGCTGACTTCTGATCCCATCTCCCCCTTTTGAGATATTCCTCAGGGTTTCTCTATATAAAATCCCCTTTTCCTCCAGAAATCTCACTGGGGTTTCAGGTGTTAGCTGGGCGTCAGTCACCTGTTCAAAACACTTTTGGAGAGTGGCGTCTGCCTTTTGCTCCTGTCCAAATCTGCTGTCTGTGGTTAAGGTTTCCACCACAGCTTCTGAACTCCCCTCTGCTTCCGTCTCTGGCTCATCATTACCCCCCTGAACTGTCCCCGTGGTGGCTTGTGAGCGTGTAATCACTAGCACCCGTTTCACATGTTCAGCCAGGTCATTTCCCACGAGCACGGCTGCTGGCAGAGTAGATGAAATCGCTAGCCGCCAAGCTCCCCTCCAGCCTTGAAAGTTGACAGGTACCTCTGCTACTGGCAGAGAGATTACCTGCCCCTCAATCCCTGCCACCTTCATGCTCTCATTTGGGATTATAAACTCCCTAGGAATGATATCTGGATGGCATAGGGTTACCTGGGAACAAGTGTCCCGCAGCCCCCTATACTGACGGTCAAGTATTCCTACGTCCACCCCTGCTGTCTCAAACAACTGAGAATCTGTTTTCACCAGCAAGCAGCGTTTTACCTCCACAAGAGGACCATTTTCCTCAGCCTGATCAACAGAGGTAGCTGTTCCAGACTGAGTAGCCATGGCAACAGGCTCCCTCAGTGACACTGAGCCTTGCTCTTTCTGGACACAGAACACAGCTTTTGGCTTGGTCCCACTAGACTCCTGAGGCACCATTCCTTTTAGCTGCTTCAATTTCTCACAATCTGAGATTAGATGACCCTTTCCCTGACAGAAATAACATTTTCTGGTGTATTTTGATTCTCTCTCATCTTGTTTTGGTTTTCCCTCCAAAATCTGAGGTCTTTGTTTCATGTCTGAGGGCTTCCCTTCACCATGGGCCCCTCCCCCTTGCTGGCTTTTCCCTGGTCCCTGAGAGTACTTGCTGTAGGTTTCTTTGGGTTTACCTACAGATTTCCCCTCACCCAAGGGCTTTCTTATTTGGGAAATAAAATCTGCGATCTCTGCGGCTGCTGCCACAGATTTCGGTTTCCTTTCCCTCACCTGGAATTTCAATTCCCCATGCAGGACTGAATAGAACTGTTCCAGTGCTATCAAGTCTTTAAGCTGCTCATAGGTCTCTGTTCCCTCCTGCGATAGCCATTTCTCAAGCAGCCTCACCAATTGGGCCCCCACTTGGGTAAAAGTCTGTTCTGGCTTTTTGGTGAGGGACCTGAATCTTTGTCTCAGCTGCTCCGCATTTATCCCATGTCTGGCAAACACCAGTTTTTTAAACTCTGCAAAATCTTTCATCAGTTCCTCAGGCATCTCGGCATAAACCTCAGCCAGGCTACCACTGATTAAAGACCGCATGATGGTCATCTTCTCAGTTTCCCTCACTGAGAAGTCCACAAACGCTCTTTCCACTAAGGAAAAGAACACCTCGGGACAATCTCCCTTGAGGTACACAGGGAATTTCTTCAGGTCAGCCTTAGACAATTGGCCTCCCTCAGAATCCCTATTGTTATTATTGTTCTGGTTCATCAGTTCCAGTTTTCTTAATTCAAACGCCATTTTTTCTTTCTCCAGAGCAATTTTCTCTCTCTCCCTCTCCATTTCCATTCTCTCTCTCTCCAATCTTTCCTCCCTCTCCATTCTCTCTCTCTCTCTCTCTAATTCAAACGCCATTTTCTCTCTCTCTAATCTTTCCTCCATTTCCCTCACCCTCAGTTCATGCTGTTGGGCTAGGAGTATTTTTCTGAGTTCTGGGTTCTGCTCTCCTGTGCTGTCACCTTGCACTGAGCCAAATTCATCCTCAGAACCTTGGTCAATCTGGGGGTCTTTCACTTCACTCATTTCTGCTACTTGGCTTCGAGTCAAGGGCATAACCCCCCCTCAGAACAGGCTGCTTTAAAAGTCAAGCCTCAAAATAAAACGACCACTTTTTTCCTTTTTGCCTCAGAACCAGCTCTCCCTAGAGATTGCTGCTGTTCTTCAGCACTAACTTGCAACAGTATCGAGTCAGAGCCTACCCCCCTCTGCTGGGCCTCTCAGCTGGCAAGCGAGATCACTGTTACTACGCAGTTTTGCCTCAGCTTTTTCCCGCCAAAACTAGGCTGCCTCAGAGCACCTTAATCTAAGTCTCCCCAGTTGGCACGTTCTTCTACTAGCGCACCTCCCCGTGAGGTACACCTAGAAGATTACCTACGCGCCTCAGACTGTCCCTGACTAGACCCCCCTTGCTCTGGGCACACTTGCCAAGGCTTTGCTGGACCACTGGACAACTGGACCAGTCGTATCCCACACGCTGGACACCAATCAATGTGACAAACCCAGACCTACTGGGATATGTCACACAGTTACACTAAGCTGCCACCAACCATTCCCTTTAAGAAGTCACACAGACCAGGGATGGATTTTTAAACAATAACAAGAATAAGGTTTATTTTAAATACACACAGGGAAAAATAAACAATCAGGTAACTAAGATAAAGTAACGTGGCTTATTCTCACTCATACAAGCATACAGTTTGGTTCACCCAGAACCCTTAACTTAAAGCACAGACCCTGAACCTATCAGTTCTGGCTAACCAACAGACACCTGAACCTATCAGGTTGGTACTCTGACACACAGTAGTACCCTGTCTGACACACAGACTCCCACAACAGCTTCTTCTTCCCAGCTGCTGCTTCGTCACAACCCAGTGTCTCTCAGTGTCTCCTCAACTCTCCACACAGGCATCACATATTTATACAGTACAGCCCCTCCTCCTGATGTCCCGCCTTCCACTCCCCATAGGATGGAACTTTCCCTCCAAACCCATGACAGACAGGTAACATCAGTGCTGTATGTAACAGATGCCTCCTTACTTCTGACATTTGCCACCTGAGGAAACGCTGGAGAAAGATAGCATTTTTGTTTTCATCAAGCCTGTCCCTGTCTGGGCCTTCCCTCCCCCTGCAGAGTCTGCTGGTAGCAGGTCTCCATCCTCCTCCTCTTGCCAAAGGCAAGGGATAACTGGAGGGGTTATTAGCAAGCAAGTCTCTACCAGGGATACCTGTATTCTAAGCACTGTGTCCTGGCCTAGTAGGGATTGGAGGTTTATAACAGTGCAGAATAAAGCCCTATATCTCTTGGGCCAGGGAAGAGGGGCAGTTTATTTTAAAAGGTATGCAAAATAGATCACATTTTATGGCGCATGCCGCCAGATGGCACTATTATCTTCCAATTTATTCTACAGCTTAGCCCACCAAGAACGCTTTGTTCTTCTGACGCCTGGTTACAGCCCATCTTCCCCCGTCTTGTTGCCTTCTCGATGTGTTGGATCAACTCCCCGTCATCCTTTGTCACCACGGACAGGTTGGCCAACAATGATGGCAAATCTAGTAGAGGTGCCTTAAAAGAGTTTGTAAGTTGCCCTGATAAATACTTGTCATGGGCTAGACTTGAGCAGAGTTTTCCCAGCCTTTTGTCCCAGCGGCCTAAATGGGTACTAAATAAATATAACAGAGACAGCTGTGTGGTCCTTTATACAGGTAGCAGATGTGATACCTTTATTTAATAATAATTGTGTGCATCCAGTCAATTGTGACTTAGGGTGACCCTTTCCAGGGTTCTCCAGGTAGAGAATATCCAGAAGTGGTTTATCCTTCCCTTCCCCTGAGACTGTGCACCTGGCCCAAAGCTATGCAGGTTAGCTCTTCTCCCTGGAGTTACAGTGTGGGAGTCACATTCTCAACCTCTAGGCCACTAAAAATCAAATAGTCAGTGCTAGCTTTCATGAATACATTCACTTCTTCAGGCATGCACCCATCTCTTGTGGAGAGTGAAGAAAAATTACAAATGCATGCCCCAAAATTGTTCATGGCAGAAGTCTGCCGCGTATGTTTCTTAAGGTGAACTCTGACCTCTGCCATGATAATTTTGGGACACACACATGTCATTTTCCCACGCTCTCCACAAGAGATTGGTGCATGCCTGAAGAAGTGAATTTATTCATGAAAGCTGGCACTGAATGGTTGATCTCTAGTGGGATAGATAGGAAATAAGAAGGGAGGGAGGAAGAGAGAAAGAGGAGACGAGATGTCCCTCCCAGCTCTTGGAGCTGCTGGGTTTTATCCCTGTTGGTTCTGTGCTGTTGATTTTGATGATGGGAGCAAATGGGAGCCACAGAGGCTGCAAAAGCAGTGAAGGAGGGGCAGTGTAGGGATACCATGCCATTCCCGCCCTTGTTGTAATGAGTAACACCAAGGATCAAACTTGTGTCCTGGAGCATTTAAAGCATATGTTCTCCTGCTCAACTCTCTGGTCTGTTGCTTTACTCAAAGAAGTCCAGGATATAAAACATGGGATTCTGTTTTCAGTCTTGGCAGCCTTGGGTCATGTTGTACAAATCTGGAAGGATGATTATACCTTTTTAAAGCTCGTTTTCTTGACTCCATCTGTTTAGAACGTATTGCATGATGTTTTATAAATCCTTATATATTTGACAGGAAGGGGAAGCTTGTGTTTAATGGTTGGTGGATGCCTTTGTGCCCTGTAAACCTGCCTGTCTTGTATTGAGGGATGTTCTGCGAGGAACATGTTAAGAGCATGCTGCTTGTCGGCTCTTGGCCCATAGGAAACTGCCTTGGATCCGCTGTTCATCAATGTGCCTTGGTTTTGTCATGCACTCTATTGCCTGTTCCATGAATTACCGTATTTTTCGCACTATAAGACGCACTTTCCCCCCACAAAACAGGGGGATGGAAAGTCTGTGCGTCTTATGGAGCGAAGAAAACAGATTATTTTTCCTGTTGTCTTCTCCTAAAAATTTGGTGCATGTTATGGAGAGGTGCGTCTTATGGACCGAAAAATACGGTAACTTTCATGACACCGTGGTTAAACTGCAGTCCTTCAGCAAAGACTCTGTTCATGATTTAAGCTTGATATCAACCAATTCATGTAGCCAGCTCAAGGCTGACAGCCTTCCATCTTTCTGAGGTTGGTAAACGGATTCCCCAGCTTGTTGGACGAACGGCCATGTGAAGCCTGCATAACTGAATTGTAAATGGCCCGGAGAGGAAGTGCTTTAAGCGCTATGGGGCAGTCAATAAGCAGCACGCTTTCCTTTCCTTTGCATTACTATATTCATATTATTCATGTTATATGGATCCTTAAGGTAAACTATATTGCTTACTATAGGGGAAAATTTGAAAACTGCCATATCTTTCTTTGTATAAAACTATACTTTTGTCTAAAATCTTTAGACTAAAAATTGAGGCTCGTCTTATACACGGAAGCAAGCTGAGGAGAGAACAAAAACAAATAGAGGGGAAAGCAGGGATCAAAGCGATCCTGCAGCACTTTGATCCCTTTCCCCCCTACACTTGCTAAACCCCACTTATTTTTCTTAATTTGGATTAGAAAAGTGGGGGGTGTCTTATACATGGGGGGCGTCTTATACATGGTCGGTTTGTCCGTCTCAGTAGTCATGTCCAAATCCAGTCTGTGTAAAACAACCAAACCGGCCGAAGTGACAGAGGGGTTCCCCAATGAGTTGAGCTGCGGAAATTCTCTCATCCCACCAAAGACATTTTTCCATGGACAAAAAGAGGAACCATATGTAGAATTTAATATACATAACATGCTGAAGTAGTCCTCCTGCTGCCTTCCCTTCCTTCCCCACCCCCCAAAAGCCTTTCCTTGACTGATCTGGTGTTTAAATGAAAAGTTGGGTTCCTAAGAATTAATTTCATTTAAAGCATTCTTTTCATTTTTTCATAAAGTGCAGCAAATCCACAGCGCTTACAGCAGGAATGTACCAAGAATGTGGCTGGGTAGACAGTGTATTAACTGCAATATATGGCCTATCAGCGGTGGAAAGGAGGGAGGGAAGGAAAGGGTATCGGTGGGAAGTGGGTTGTGTTCATCTGGGAGTTGAGTAGGGTTCGCTTGATGCAGGAACCAACCGCCTCCTCCTCTCGTTTCTCAGACTAGACCAGGAAGATTGAAACATGGGCCTTAGACCTTCAGCCACATAAACATGTCTGGTGATCAAGACCCTCCTTGGAGGTCCTCCCTGGTCCCCAGCTGCGGAACTGAGGTGGAGGGTGACCTATGAAAGGTGCCCCATCTTCGTTCAACGAAGCTTTCGAGGGTCCACTGGGTTATCTTTGTGGCACATTTCTGTTTTGACATAACGAGGCATTAGCATATGTCTGTTTTGTTCCCTGATATCCTGTGATATAAGGCTGAGTAAATTAGGTCTCTGGCTTCGGCGCCAGAGGTTGGAAGTTCGATTCCTCAATGTGCCTCCTGTGAGTAGAGCCGGCCTGGATTGTTTTTGTTGTTTAGTCGTTTAGTCGTGTCCGACTCTTCGTGACCCCATGGACCAGAGCACGCCAGGCCCTCCTGTCTTCCACTGCCTCCCGGAGTTGGGCCAAATTAATGTTAGTTGCTTCGGTGACACCATCCAGCCATCTCATCCTCTGTCGTCCCCTTCTCCTCTCGCCTTCACACTTTCCCAACATCAGGGTCTTTTCCAGGGAGTCTTCTTTTCTCAAGTATTGCCTCAGCTTCAGGATCTGTCCTTCGAGTGAGCACTCGGGGTTGATTTCCTTCAGAACGGATAGGTTTGTTCTCCTTGCAGTCCAGGGGACTCTCAAGAGTCTCCTCCAGCACCACAATTCAAAAGCATCAATTCTTCGGCGGTCAGACTTCTGTATGGTCCAGCTCTCACTTCCATACATCGCTACTGGAAAAACCATAACTTTGACTATTCGGACTTTTGTCGGCAAGGTGATGCCTCTGCTTTTTAAGATGCTGTCTAGGTTTCTCATTGCTTTCCTTCCAAGGAGCCTGGGTAGCCATGGGCAAACTGCAGAGTCCCAGAACTGTCCCCAGAAGAAGGGAAGGGCAAACCACTTCTGAGTGTACTCTCTGCTTAGGAAACCCTGAAAAGGATCAGCAAAAGTCAGAATTGACTTGATGGTAGATGATAATATTATGTTATAAATGCTTTAAAAGAAATAAAAAAGGATTTCTTAGCAGATACCTGCATCTAGACTTCCAGACTGAGCTCATGTTTAGTTCCCAATGAACATTCCCAAAAAAAGCATGCTAAAGGCCACCTCATATGTAAGTGTAGACTAATCGCATGCTGTGACAAACAGACCACTTTTACTACACGCAGGAACACCCCTGCCCCTACTGTATTTGGAAGATTAAAATTGCCACAAGGGCTGTGAATGATGGGTATTGCCTAGACATCACTAATGAAAAGAGAGACTACCTCCCACACCAGCCATTTCCATCTGTGCTGTTGGGATTGTATTCTTGCAGTCCCAGAGAGGGAGGACTGTTAGAAGGACGAAGCTGTTCAGACAAGTTCCTCACACCTTCTGGCGTTTTTGTTTCTCGAGGGCACGGACGCCCAGCGAAGTGGCACATGTCATTTTCATCCCACCCTTCCTCCAGGGAGTGGTGGGTTACTCTTACGGCAACCAAGTCGGGTGGAGTGAAAAACCAGTTACAGTAACTCACAAGGAAAGGAAAGTTTCTTTTTTAAGTGTGTGTTTAGAGATGAGAGAAGATCACGTTACGTAAACATCCGCTTTGAAGAAGTGTTTGCAAATGTTTGTCACTTTTTGGTAACTTTTAGTGGCCCTTATGTAACTTGTTCATGGGTCCTATAAATAAACGTGTTCTGCTTTCAAAGTGATCTTTTAAAATCTGAAGGGGCCAACTCAGCGGCAAACATTTTATCAACAGCCCGGCTTACTTTGTAACTTTGCTTCTCTCACCCCTTTCGATGTCAGAATTAAGAATGATCTGTCCGGGTTTGTGGGGGTTTTATTTAGCAGAGCTTGGATTTAATGCACTTTAACTAATATTTACACCACTATGTTGGCAGTTGCCAAAAAAAGGTGGGGGTGCCCGGTGTGGTGTAGAGGAGAGAGTTAATGGCCCAGGACTCGGGTTTGAGTTGTGGTTTTGCCATGGAAACTTACTGAAGGTGTGGAACTGGTAAAACCATTCCTTAAATACTTCCCTTCCCTTAAAATCCTTCTTAGAGTCACCATAGATCTATTCTGACTTGATGGAGCATTGCAAGAATAAAGAAGTTGCAACAACATGACGTTTCAAATATAATAAGGAGAAGCCTTGTTTTAGTCTTGCTTTTTTCTGTGATTTTCAGAACTTCTTTAGGAAATTGTTGCAAGTCCCAAGTCTGAGTATTTGGTACCAAGTCCAGAGTCCCAAGTCCAGAGTCCCTATTCAAAACAAGCCTTTCTCCTACCCCCCCCCCCAAAAAAGGAGAGAGTGGGTGGGTTCTGAGTTGTGAAGCCGTGTCTGGGTCATTGGGAAAAACAAAACAAAAATGAGTTGGGTCTGAGTTCGAGTCTCCAACTCCTGGGTCAGGGGCATTTTCTGCACAGTCATGCCCTGTTTTAGGCCATTCTTTTATCATAAGCATTTTTCAAAATAACAGAAGCAACGAAAGAGAGGCATTTATAGCAATCAATGGGGAGCTTTGCAACTAACGATGCAATGAATAATTACATCAAAACCGTTTTCGTCCTGTTTTAATTCCTCTCTTCTCTTGCAGTGGATGCATTGCATGAACCAGCTTTCGGAAAAGCCTCCTCTGTAAAGCCAGACTGATGGAATGTCCATTAGCATCTTTTCCGGTCCTTTTTTCTTAAAACCTTCTTTCTGTTTTGGCTCGTACTTGATCCTTGCAACCGGAAATCAGACTGGGAATTCCTTCATGCCTAGCAATTTGCCCCCGAAGTGATGTCATTCCCCTTACACAGGTGTCGCTGCTTAACAGGTTACTGGCCTGTCCATTTACTTATGCATAAATCTATATCCCATTTTCCTCAAGAACCCTTACAGAGTTTTATCCCTTGCAATGTCTCCCCCACAATCTCTCTCTTTCTCCTGACCACCCACAAAAATTCTCAGACTTATCCTTCCCGAAAAAGCCAGATAGAGAAGCCCAGACAGTTCTGTCTCAAACGACAAGACCTGTTTTCACGGCGCAGCCACGTGCTCTGCGCACTCGAGAAGGCCATGGGGCCAAGAACTCAATGTTTAAAATATTTCTTGTTCTGCTCTAACATGGATTCTCTTTTTGCTGGTGTAAATTTCACAAGATCTGCACAATAGGTGCCCAGAACAAAGAAGTGCATGTCCAGAAATCTATAGTTTATTTAGCCTCAGTTTTGATCCTCATAATAACAGGGTTAGTTGCAGCTTCGGTCATTTTTCCCCCTGTGATCCAGATCCTTGGTCAAACATCTGAATGCCTTCCCATGCTTGGAGCCTTTGAGTCTGCCTTCAGTTTCCTCTTTCCAGCCAGTTTCTTGAAGGAGGGTGCGGTTACACTAATTAAATAAATTGAGTGAGTAATCAGGGATTTAAAAAAATTTAGTTAAAATATGCGGTAATCATGTGGTTTTTGGGTCAGTGTGTGGCTCCCCTTGGGAAAACTTTTAATCTGTTTTTAAACCATGTTGTATATCTCTTCACGGGGGGATACACAAACTTTTAGAGTTGTTGCATTTGAAACATTGTCCTGCACCCGCCCTCATGCTGGTTGCCTCTAAAAGCTACTCACAACTGCTGGTGTTATTATTATTTTGCAAACTGAAAGAGTTCTAAAACAGAAGGACAGATAGAAAAGAATTAAAACAGTGTTCTCCCTGCAGCCCTGCGCATTCACAGGGCACAGACAGAGAGAAAGCCACCCACGCATGTGCACACACGTAATTGGAGAAGGAGGGAAGATCAAAAGCCAGGTCTGAATGCGAAGAAGGGAGACCTTCCAACTAGGTTGACCACAGAAGGTACATCAATGAGTGGCAAACCCCACAGACACAATTTACCTTGACAGAGGTGATCATGCATGCCAAAATGATCCAAAATAAATTGATTTCACATCCAAGTTAAAATAAACCGCCCTTTGGCAGAAGAGTAACATACCTCGTTTCCAAATAACACTATCACCTGCCCAAACCATGTGCAGTTCCATATCCATCACCTATTTAAAAAAAATCGATTAAAAATATGCTAAACCCAGTTCAAATGTTTATTTTTTTTCCTAGTATAACTGCGCTCTCAGTTCAGGTATGGCAGGAGCCCATATGGACTGCTGTTGGGAAGGATACCATGGCCAGTTTTAAAGTACTTGGTCAGGTTTTTTTTCACCCCCTCCAGTCTGTGTTAAACTTCACAAACATCACTACTTAAAACACTGGGAAAGTCTACGTATGAGCAGTAATATGTATGTACCACAATTCCGCAAATCTCTTAAGGAGGAAATTCCTCTCTTTTTTTGTTGTTGAGTTCAGACGATTTATAAGCATGCGCTTAAAGTTAATCGTAAGCTCAAAAGCCCTGCTGATCAGGGGGTCTTATTGTCTTCATTTCTAGAGGCCCCTCTTGAAATCCTTAAGCTTAAACTCGGAGGCAAAATTAGTTTGGGGGGTCCCCCCCCCCAATAGTGTTTCCAAATTCTTGCGGTCTTCTTGCATGTTGTACAAAATGCTACCTAAATTCCCAGCTGCTGAAGTCAAGTTGATTCTCCTTTCCTTAAAGAAAGAACCTCAGCATTTATTTTTAGCACAGGTTTTTTTTTACACTCACCAACCATCAGCTCTTTCATTATCTAAGCCTTGGTAGATCTGCAACTGTCCTTAAAATCTTGACCTGCTTGAAAATTAATAACCCTTTTTTGGGGGATTAAAGCAGAAAGAAAGAAAACAAGAGGTTGTTGGCAGGAAACTGAAGTGAAATTTCAGTTCAGTGAGGGATGCAAGAGCTCATTGTGAGAGGCAGGGGCTAAACATTTTGCTTTAAAGTGATTTTGTTCCATTGCTGCACTCACGTTGTTGATGTTGTTGTTGTTGCATCCAGACTGGAAACTCAATTTCTGTACAGCCCTCCCACCAAATGACCTTGTTGATTCTGCCTTTCAGTACCTTTTTCTTGATACACATTTTAGTAGCCCAGGAATTCTTGGTCTGAAGGACGGGAGCTTGAACATTTTATTTATTTTTTGGGGCACACCTCCCACTTGCTAAGCCCAGTCCAGATGCTAATAAGCTTTTAACAAATGACCCATTAAATGAACGGCTGAAGAAATGTGTGGGTTCTCTTCTGTATTGCCAGAGTTTATGTGTTTTCCAAATAAAATTTGGGGTTTTGTTCAGAAATCTCTCCCCTTGCGATGCCCTCTAGTGAATTATATTTTAACTGCATGGGCTCGTTGCTGGTGACAAGGATCAGCCCACACATTCTGGCGAGGTGGACTGTGATAAGATTAGCTGCAGAACTGGGTCAGCATGCACCACAAGGCCAGGGCTGGGTGGTCAGTAGAAAGCAACTGAAATTGGTGCCCAGCTTTTTTAAAAAAAGAAGCTAGACCTGCAGAAGTTCATGCTTTATTGGTGTTATTCAGTGGTAAGCTAGCAGGAGCGCCCTAGTGCTACCTCGCAGAGTTTCAGGCAGGACGAACAGTCCTCTCTTTAGCTAGAAGGATAAATAGACTCAAACTGTGCCCATTTTTGAGCACTATGGTTCAGAAACCAGTAGAGGAATGTTTCACCTTTCTAGGAGTGAGATGTTTTATATTAGAGATGTGCGAGAAGTGGGAAAACGACGAATCGGAGTGGTTTGTGACTTCCATGAACCCAAACCCCATGGAAACGAAGTGGTTTGCAGCTTGTTTTTCTACTTTGTGCCCAGGGGTAGGGAAACCTCATACCTCCACCCCTTCTGCCACCTACCTGGTCCATTCCCATTGTCCCTCTGGCCTCCCTTACCTGGTCTTTCTGCTGCCACCTCTTCCTCTTCCTCCTCATCCTCCGCCCCCTCCCATCTTCAGAGAGAGCAGCCCGGATGTGGCAGAATGCCGGTCAGCAAACCGAAGCACCAAGGGGAAGAAAGTTTTGTGCTTCGGTTTGTTTCGCCAAAATGGCTGGCACGAACTGAACCACGGACCAAACTACGAAACAGCCCGGTTCGTGTGTTTGTTTTGCACCCATCTCAGTTTCCTATTTCACACCGTGCCTGGGATTTCCATGAACAAAAGACAGAGTCTAAAGAGAAATAGGTTAACCTGAATAGCTCAGGAGGTTGGAGGCTCTCTCTATCTTGGGTTGACCAAAGATAGGGGACTTCTGTCACATGACATGTTTCAATAATCAGGTCATTCACTCACGCAGATTTTCTGTATTGCTACCACTGTGTAGGTAGCATAAACGGTTTCCCAAAAGGATTAAGAAACAAGCTGGGTTCCAACCGACCTTGGTATTGCTAAGATGGTGATGCTAATGAGCATCCTGAGAATTTTGTCCTCTGTTCATTAATACAGCTGCCATGTTCTGTATTACATTTTATTCTGTCCTATTCCCCACCCCCCACCCCAATAATCCTAACCAGTGTACATATAAACCTGTGGTTTCCATGGATGAGCATGAGTGAGTTACGTCAATGAAAGTCTTGTTTCTTCTGATCCCAGGCTTGCATTCAGCCGAACCTTTAATGCAAAAGAGTGAACGTCTTTAGGGAAGCAGGAGGAGTGAGGAGGACTTCTGGGTGCTTCTGTTAGCCTGCTTATAACATTCCCAAATAGGAAAGGTTACCAAGCACCTGTCTGATGAGCTCAAAACGCGTGATGCAGGGGAGTGGGATCAGGAGACGGGTCTCTCGTGGGCTCCCAGAGGCCTCGGTTGGGACCCCTGGGAGAGACAGGGAGCTGGACTGGAGGGGCCCTTGGCCTGATCCGGCACAGGGCTCCTATGAGGTTCTTCTGAGTGACGTGTGACTCTCTACTTTCACAAGCCTATTCTAAAAGGCTATTTGTTACTCTTGTGTGGCCAGCTATTCCTTGCCAGTTTTAACCAGCAAAAGGGGGGAAAATATCAGTTTGTGTAAAATAGATTACATTCAAGGAGGGTTGTTCTCTGCCCCTGGGCAGTAGAAACATGTGATGTTCATGCATGCTGTTGAAAGGGGTGGGGAGGGGAGGTCTCCTTGGCTCTAAATTAAATCCGTTGATCAAATAAGCAAACAAGAGTTGAGGAAGTATGTTCTGTTTGTGGCACCCAGAGGATAGCTGTCCGTTTGGAAAGGGAAGAGGGGCTTGATTGACTCCAGACGCCAACAAAATTATAGATTGTAAAGCTTTATTTATGTAGTGGGAGAGGGACGTGTGCGCACGCGTTGCCACTTGATACGCCGTTTGCATTAGGGGCTGCTGGATAGGAAAATTCGCATCTCCGCAAAACGGACCAGAAAAAGAACTTATTTAACGTGTTGATTTTTAGAAGGGTAACTAATGCTGCTTTTGGCTGCTGCCCAAATAAATTCTTTATAAGTTTTGCAAAGTCCTACCTTTCCTTGCTTTAGCTGCCAAAAAGTAGGATGGCTGGTGAAGTGCTGACTGGAGGTGTGTAAGGCTCCTGAATCAGGGCCACCGCTTGGAGTCCTTTGTGGTGAAATTGGGCGGGTGGGATCTTCGGAACAATTTCACCCCAGGAGAAGTGGCGTGTGATACTTTCTTTAAGATGGGTCGATGGGTCTTGTGTCCCCCCCCCCCGCGCTCCCTTGGCCGTTCATTTTCTTTTTCTTTTTTTCTTAATTGCTAGGATGTTGTTGTTTAGAGTTCTTTCTGTAGAATTATTTTACTGAATGTGATCCACTTTCCAAGAAGTGGTGCCAAGAATTTTAAATGTGTTTGTGTTTCGTTTGGGGGAATATCTTTCACTGACAAATGCATTATCAGGTTTTCTGTAAATGCTAAGCATATGTCTTGCAAACGGGGTAGAATCTGATGGATCCTGAATCCTGTCCAGAGACCCAGATAACTATCGTATAAACACAGAGTTTCCCCAACACATTTTCTGGGGAAACTATCTTGACAGATTTGGTCTTCTGTTCCTAAAAACGGAACAACCCATTGCAACCATTCACTGACACTATCCTCCCCATTAAGATGTACCAAGCGTATCTTCTTATAATATCATCCGACTGCCATTTTTGGCTGCCGAGGATTGGATAGTGGTGCTCAAACAGTAAGTTTAAGGATATATTATGAGAGTGATAGAACTTGACACAGGGTTACTGTTTTCAGCTTCATCCCAGAGTTCATCATAATATGTACTGTAGTTGCATTTCAACTGAAAGTTTTGGCATGAACACTCAAATGTCCTTGCACGGTAAAACTATTGGGTAGACCAGTCCTCAGTGTAATGGTTAATTTGGAAGTAAAGTGCTCACCATAACAGCCTCTCTATCCCTCCTTTCCTGGAAAATCCAAAACCACTGGCAGCTGGTTTGGTCCATGTCAAAATAAATGATGAGCAGGTGTTTTGTAAAGCTAATGGCTCTTAATTACCCATTCATGACGAAATCACCCCAAAAAGGCTTTGTATCGCAGCACAGGTAGCTTGCAACAAGTTTTGGGGGAGAACTGATTTCTTTGGAAAGGGGGGAGCCGTGGCAGATTATATCATCATCCCTGCCAATCAAGAAAGTCCTGAAGCTCCCACCCTACACTCCCAGCCCCATTCTACCACTCGTACCAGTGGATTGGACTTTTCTTGGCATGAAGGAGGACAGTTCTACTTGCACCTTGGCTTCAGTTTGTGAAGAATGCGAGGCACAGTCTTTGCCTTGGAAACTTTAGATGCACAACCCATCTAATTTTCCACGACAAATTAAAAGTGCCCATTTTGCAAGTTTGCCAAGAAAGATGGAGGTCTCTTAAAAATGCCAAGGGGCCGTTGGGGGGGGGGGAAGCTGCATTTGGCCTGTAGCCTTGGTTGCCCTCCTTTGCTCTATTTTGCCAGTAGAGTATAGTGCAGCGAATATTGTAGGTCATGACCGTTACAGCCTTAAACAGCCTGGGCTTCAGATCCTTGAAGGATGCTTTGACGTTTCCGTGACGTCTGGCCTTTAGGGCTCAGCGGTGGCATGTTCTGTTGCCTTCTGGTTGGTAGATTCTTTTGTGTTGGCGACCAAAATAGGGAACGCTACTGAGCTTTAAATTGGCCAGACTGTAAAATTGATGGGGAACAGCCCAAAGCGTTCGCCTGTGTGTGATTCAAGATGACCACCTTCAGGCCACAATGGTTTCTGAGGCCATGCTGTGCACACTGAATGACATCCACTGTGCTCTGAAGTGGTTGTTTTCCGAATTAGCCTTTAATTTTGGCCACTGGCCCACGTGCAAACTGGTTGTGTTATCGTGAGTAATTTCTCTAGAAGCGTTGGATCCTGGTTTGGTGGTTTCCCCTCGTTCTTCTGTTGCCTCCAGAAGGAGTTTTGATCTCGCAACAAGACTATATGGAAAGATTAAGCATGGACCTCTTATATCTGCTCAGGCCAGGGATTCCCAACCTTGAGGTCCCCAATGTTCTTGGGCTACAGGTCCTGGAAAGCCTGGCCAGCACAGCTGGCGGTGAAGGTTTCTGCGAGTTTTAGTCCAAGAACATCTGGGGACCTAAAGTTGGGAACCACTGAACTTTAGATAAACAGCTAAGGCAAAACGAGCGAACGCTTTCCAAACCTCTAAAGTCTTCACCTCTGCAAAACTTCTCCAACTGTATCCCAGGTTGGGAAACACTGGTCTACAAGGAGTAAGGGCTTCATGGAGGTGTAGGAATTGATGGGGAGCCTCTGGATTCTGACCCTCCGTTGAGCCCACAGGGTAGAAATTTCACTTCCTTATGTTAGGGAAAAACTTCCTAAAAGTAAGAATTATTTGCAGTGGAGGAAGAGGGAGTACACCTTTTAATTTTTGCAGTGGTTTTTTAAACAGAGAGTCTTGAGAGAGGCTGTTTTAAGCTTATTTCTCCCTCTATGACTCTATTTTCATAGAAGAATTTAAAAGCTTTAAGGGCTAGCAAGTTTCATTTGGCTCATTCCTATGTGGGCTTCAGCCCCCAGAAGCCCAGGATGGCAAGCAGGGAGTCCTTAAATCTTCACCTTAGACATGCCTCTTGATATACAAAGAAGCAGCTCTTCAGAATGGCAGAATTCCTTGTGCCTTTCTGGTGTAATTTGGAAGAAGGACAAAGAGAAAAAGAGCTGCTTTGTTTCCCCCAAATATTTGGGTTTCGAAAGAGAGAGAGAGAGGTATGTTACTTCTGGAAGCATCTTGTGTTCATGTAAATAATTCAATTAGGAACTCTTTTTATATGCGTGTGTGAAGAAAATCAGCTACCGAGGCATGAAGCCTTTCCACACGCGATGCATGCTGTAACTTGGGAGATCCAGGTTTTGCGAAATCCTTGGTGGGGGTGAGTGAGCGGAGGAAAGAGAGTTTTATTTAGCCCCTTGCATTGGAAAGCAGTGTTATTCTCTCCGCCTGCCCCCCCCTCTCGCTACCTAGTTCCAGACATTTTCTGCAGCTGGAAAGCCTTTTTTTTCCCCATCCACATCATCGGCCTGTTCATATATCTCACCAAAGCAAAGTGCAGGGACCAGCGAAATATGAAAGCAAGACATTAAAAAGTGTAATGCAGTGTGACAGAAACGTTTGTATTTTACTGGGGCTTGGGTCTAGTCTGCACAGACATGCCCATTGCTTGAGTTTACTCTGGATGAAGGGCAGCTGAGCATGGAAGCCAACTTCCTGGAAAAGCATACTGAAGCAATGTGAACTTTAAAAACAACACCCCTGCACTAGATTGTAACTGGGATGGCCCATTCTGGTATGCAAATCATTAATTACCTGATGCCTCTGGTCATCTAGTAAGTAACATGTATTTGCAAACAAACTACATGTATATACTGTAATATCAGGAGCAAACCTTGTCAACAAGCAGATTTGGAAGGATTGCATCCATGGTTTCACTTATCTGAGGTTTGCTACAGCCCTATATACACAACATATAAGGGCACTTCCTTGCGGCCTTTGTCCTGCCCCCCTGTATGTTGTATACAGGGTTCCCTCGTATCCATGGTTTCAGGCATCCACGGTAGGTCGTGAAACCGATCCCCCCACAGAGATGGGGGTCGTATTGTATTCGGAAAAAATTCCAGAGCAGTTACATGTTAGTTTGTACGTATCAGCAAAATATTCTGGGGGCTCCTTGAAAATAAACGCATTGGCAACAATCCTGTTTGCGCATCTATGCCGTGTAAGGCTGTTGATGTCATCAGCCGTGCTGATTTTTCAGAAATAAAAGAATTCTGATTTTCCACCCCAGCCCACTCTGAAGGTTCTGAGTCCTGGGTCCTGTGCAGTCAGTCCCTTTCATCTTCTGGAAATCGTTGGGGGTGGCAGGATGGGGTGTTTGTGATTCCTTAATTTCCTAAAAATTTGCCGCTGTCAAAGACTTCTCCTTTATCCCACTGGCTGACGGTGGCTTCTCTATGATGAAAGGAGAGCACACAAGGGCCTTGGGAACATCAGGTGGAAGAATTTGGAAATGCTTTATTTCCGAAAACACCACTGAAGCTGTGACATCTCAGTCTTAAGCAGCCTAGCTGCATGAAGAAGGGTGTCAGTCACAATGAACCATGTAATGGACTACAGTCCTCTTCACCAGATGCATGAAGTGTTGGCAAGATCGTCAGAGACACATGCAATACATGTAGTTGAAGGATGAGAGAATGTAGGGCAGTATTTCAGCCTGGCGATGAGAAATATGTCAATAACTCTGCTCGTTCATAAAACAGTTGTTGCAGAAGTAAGCTAAGGAACACTAGAGAATGGGATAAGAATCTTTTATCTCACGAGCTACATATGCCCTGTGATCGACATAGGTTTGGGGATACCCACAGATATTAGAGGACCTTTAAACAATTGCATTGCAAGCAGAAGCACGCCCAGTGATGCTACGTTTTTGCAAGTTAAGCAAAGAAGAAAAGAAAGCGTCGTTTAGTGCATTTCTAAAGTGGCATGGATATTATGATTTGTTTGGGCACCCGCAGGCTTCTCGCAGTCCGTCGGGTGCCATGACAAAACAGTGAAGCGCAGTCGAATGGCAAGATATCCAGAAGGCAAATGAGACGTAATTATTCGCATGAGCCAAAATGTCTGGTTCTATTGTAATAGTCAGAGGCCAAGCCACCCCAATAACATATTTTGTCAAGGAAGTTACTGGACAGAGGCCCAGGATGGATGGACGCTGAATCTCTTTGTGGGAACTAATTGTTATGAGTGGTCATTCATTTGTTATTCCTGGAACATGAAAGCTGTAAGCTTTGGGAGGGTGATTCATCCTCCCACTCATCCACAGCTAAGAACAGCGGCCAGCCTGAGTCCTGTCTCTTGTGTTGGCAGAGCAGGGAGATGAATTTTCTTTGGAGGTTGAAAGAATCAGTGCAATCTGGACATGTCTTCCTGGAGATTCGATGCAGGGCACCGGATTGCTTGCCTGTTAAGAATATGGGCACGCAGCTTGCCTCCACTTAAAATCCTAGATTAATGGAGTTGGAAGGGACCTGTAAGGCCATTGAGTCCAACCCCACTGCTCAAGGCATGAATCCAGATCCAGGCAGATCTGATGGATGGTTGTCCGCTTTCCTCTTGCATGTGCACTTAGCCTGCACTTGCGTGTTTATATAAGTCAGTATTATAGACGTGGCCTGTGTTTTTAGCAACTGCCCCTTCCAAAGGAAACCAAGCCCTAGAAAGCACTACCACTGAACAATCTCAGTGCTCAGGGAAGAGGGACAATACATGACTCAGGAAACTATTTTCTGGAGATCATAAAATCATGGGGCTAGAAGGGGCTAATGAGGCCACCGAGCCCAACTCCCTCACCTGTGTGAGAATCCGAGTTACAGTATATCTGACAGATGGCTGTCTAACTTTCTTTTGAATGACTCCGGTTGAAGTGCTCACCACCTCCTGAGGTAATTGGCTCCATTGTACTGCTTTAACAATTATGATGTTTTTTCTAATACTCAACCAAAATCTGGCTTCCTACACCCTGGAATGATCGAGAACAGATCCTGCCCCTCCTCTGTATGACAACCTTTCAAGTATTTGAAGAGTGCTATCCTATCTCCCCTCAGTCTTCTTTTCTCAAGGCTAAAAATTGCCCAGTTCTTTACGTTTTCCCCCATACGGCTTGGTTTCCCATCCCCACCTGACCTTGGGAGGCCATGACAAAGGGCAGGGGCCACTACGGAGAAGGCCCACGTTCTAGTAGAGGTTTCTCTGCCTCTCTTGGCATCGCCGCGCACAGCAGCCGAGGACAAAGAAGACTGAGTGGAACGGGAAGCATGTCTGCAGGAGAGACACTCAGATTCTGTAGGGAAATCCCTCCATGTGTTGGGTTGCTGAGCAAGAAAAGGCGGAGAGGAGGCAGGGAGAGATGAAAGTTTATTTTGCTTCATCTCGCGTATCTCAAAATGTCTGGTTAGGGACACCGTAAGGCAAAAGTGACAACACAGAACAACAGTGTTTTCCAAATCACATTGTATCAGAAAGCGTTGGGCTATGAGGGACATTCAAAAGAGAAGCTGGGTGGCCACCTCACAGAGAGGTACTATATACTTGTAGTAACAAGTTTTGTGCATCAGCAGCAGTTTGGACTGTGTAACTGAGGCTGAGTTGCAGGTCACATCCATCCTCTCTGATATTGTCGGTTTGACTTTTTTAGGTTTAGGATTTTGTTTTTTAAATGGACTGTGCAAAACCAGAGCGTGCATCTCTGTTGGAAAGACGTTCCAGACGGTCTTCAGTCTGCAAGCCTTCCTAGAAGAATGCCCTTATTGAGTTGGACTTGACAAATTCCTGTCTCCATCCTTCCAAACGAAATGGGCTGTGCCGTGTTTTCACGGGGAAATGAAACCCCCCTCCATTTCCCCCCTCTCCTAGACCCAGGCATAATTTGTTCCCCACGTGATGAGCTTGGAAGAATTTGGTGGGCTGTGTTGTCTTTCTCTCCCCCCCCCTCACCCAGTGGCAGTGTTATGCGCTGTCTGCTTGACTTTCCTCCTGCCCCAGTGGGCTCCGTGCCCTGCTATGACACTAACCGGGGCTTCTCCGAGAGGCTTAACGTCCTCATAAATCTTTTCCTGGCCGCCCGGTTGATGCCGGCCAAGGCTGTTTTGAAGCCCTGTGATGATGATGATGGATAAGAAGCGGATTACACAGTTCAAGAGGTGTCAGGGGAACATCATTCACTCAGACGAGGGAGAAGCCTGCCTGTAACTGATGCTTTTAAATTGTGGTGCTGGAGGAGGCTCTTGAGAGTCCCCTGGACTGCAAGGAGAACAAACCTATCCATTCTGAAGGAAATCAAACCTGGGTGCTCACTGGAAGGACAGATCCTGAAGCTGAGGCTCCAGTACTTTGGCCATCTCATGAGAAGAGAAGACTCCCTGGAAAAGCCCCTGATGTTGGGAAAGTGTGAAGGCAAGAGGAGAAGGGGACGACAGAGGACAAGATCGCTGGACAGGGTCATCGAAGCAACCAACATGAATCCAGGAGGCAGTGGGAGACAGGAGGGCCTGGCGTGCTCTGGTCCATGGGGTCACCAAGAGTCAGACACGACTAAACAACAGCTGTTGCGGGAGCACCTTGAACAGGCAGTTCTCTATTCCAGAGAGCAACTGGTTTTCCAGCTTCTTTTCTGCACTCAAAATGGTTTCAGATGCGCAAAGAGTTGGCAACCTCACCCACTTTTTATTTCTTATTTTTAAATTTTTTTTCTATTTATTGATAGCACACAATAGGACAAGAAAAAAAGAGAGAATAATAAAAGAAAATTCAATGAACATCAAAACGAATGAGAAATAAATTTAAACCAAAACATGAAATACACAAAACCTACTGCATCCTGTGCTCCTCACCATCCTTGGGGGGGGGGGGAACTACATGACTTATTTCTTTTTCTTTATATTTAATATTTGACCTGTTTCTCTCAAGAAACACAATGATTCTTGTCTAGGAGTATAACCTTTACCTCTCTCAAACACAGCTACACTAAACACAGGTACACTAAAAATCCACTCCATATATCTTTAAAATCATTTATATTGAATATTCCTTTTCAAATCTTTATTTCACATGTTGATACATCATTAATCCAGATAACTTTCTTTGGTCTGCCTTGTACAAGGCCTACTGAGAGTTATTTTTTGCTCTGCTGCCTGACTATACTAAGAAAACTTTCCGTCCAGAGTAATTTGTGGGAAGGTGGTGAAGACATAAAAATGCCTTTATATGTATTGGGGGGGGGGTTGTCTTTCTGAAATGCTCGAGTATTTATTTCTTTTTCGAAGGAGGCCTGTGAGTGGGGAACTTTAAAGAGAGTGGCCATCTCTAACTTAAAGCAAAAGAAATGAAATAAGAAGGAACAGAGAGATTGTATTCGCGAAGGCGAACAGAGAGATTCATTTCGGTTTATTGTCCTTCATGCCATAGAAGCTTGGGAGGGGAAGAAACGCACGTAACAACACAGAGACCTCAGTTCTTGCTCCTCCTAGTATTCTTAGGATCCTGTTAATAATATGTGCAAGGCAGTTATTTTCAGTTTATTTTCTGGAGGATGCCGTAGCTCCTGAGAAACCTAGTGGGAGTTCTCAAGTGAAACTATCGGTTGCACCAGGCCAGCTTTGCTAAAACACCAACTCATGCCCAATAAATATTACCAGACGTCTTCGGTAGTTTTACAGCTAGAAGCAGAACATGAAACAAGTCTTTGGTTAACTGCTTGGTTTGTCCCTGGCAGTTGTCAGATCTAGCAGACGGGGTCTGTACTCTGCACACACACACACACAAAATGTGAGTATGCCTAGCAAATATGCCTTGGGAAATAAAGCTATGAAAACTGGAAGTCTTGCCTTGGGCTAAAACAACTGGTAACGTAATGCTTTCGTGCAAATTGGTGGTGCACGAGGATTTGGAACACAGTTTTGATTGCTCATTCACAAGCACATTGGTTTATTATTTATTTTAAAACATTTTTTACCCCACCTTTCCCTTTAAAAAAAAGGACCCAAGGCGGCTTATATCATTAAAAGACAATATTTAAAGCTAAAAAAACAAGAAGTGTCCAGATGTTTAAAAAGACGAAATACCACTCTGAGAAATGGTAAACAAAAGCTGTACTAAAAAAATAATGATCAAGAGCTGTAAGGCACAACAAGCCATTAAAAAACTTCACTCTGGCAGCCAGTCTGAGTGAAGGGAAGCTAACCTGATTGCTTGTGGAAAGGCAGCAAAGATGGGGCCAGGCTGGCCTCCAGTGGGAGGGAGTTCCAGAGTCTAATGGAGCAGCCACACGGCAGGTCCTCTCCCGTGTCCCCACCAAACACAGTTGTGAAGATGGTGGGATCAAGAGGAAGCCATACAAATGTAAGTTTGTGATATTTGAGGGACAAAATAGACATTACTGATAACATTGACCCTAAGTCTTTGGATTTGCCATATCCTCCAAAGAAAACCATAAGCTCGAACAGGGACACATGTTTTCTTGCCGCCCAATTAAGCTGGCTGGAGAGACGACGAAAAAAGTTGTGATAACTTGAGGTTGTTCATAGAGTTGAGGGACGTTTTGCCTGTCATGTAATGGACTGGAGGTCACCCCATGACATGGATTTGGAGGGGGAGAGAGGAATAACTTTCTTTATATAGAATTGGCAGCCTGCCATTGGAGGTGATGGGGCCTGGCTTTAAGAAGGGGTTGGGCAGAGTGTATGGAAGAGCAGAGAAAGACGACTGCGAAATTGGGGTTATGTCTAACCTGAAGTGGATACAGTGATGGATTCGTACTCAGGAGGCCTGAGTTCGAATCCCTGGCTCAACCATGGAAACTCACTGTTGCTGGTAAAACCACTCTTTAAATATCACACTATTGTGGTTGCTGTAAGTCTGTTCTGACTTGACTTCATATAACAACTTCACACACACATACACACACACACACACACACACACACACACACACAAACACATCAAGCCTCTCTTTGAAGTGTACTTTGAAAATTGTCTTGTAAGCCTTTTCTCCTGGAATGACTTCATTCTGACTCTCATACAGGATGTGTTTATTGCCTGCTGAGTTTTAATTGTTGTGTTTATTGAAACGTTATTTTTCTGCTAATGCTAGTTGCCTTAGGAGAACTTCTTTGTAGAGGCGTGGAATAAATAAGGGGAGCTTTACAAGCCATCATAAAATAAAGTGCTACTCTGGGCCTTCTGATGCTGAACTAAGACCAGCAGTAATGAACCCAAGGAGAGCGTTGGTTTTTGGAAGAAAGAGGAAATTCACAGAACAGCGATTACATGTAGCCACAGCAATAATAGTTACCTTGATTTACAAAACTCCTTCCCTCCGCCTTAATGCAGACCAACATTTTAGGATGTTTGGCTTCATACATTTCACTGAGTATGATTAAGTGCTTGAAAATGAACCATCAGCAGCTATTTGCCCTCAGAGAAAACTGGATGGCGGCTCCTTTTTGGCTGGAGTTTGCCAAGGAGTCTCTCTCTCTCTAGGAGCGCTTAGCTTGATCTCACACCCATTTTCTAATTGCCGGCGAGGTGTAAGTGAGTTTTTGAAAACATTTTTTCTTCTTTTACGACTCTGATTTATGTCCAACGGTAATGGCGCTCCCCAGCAAGGCAGGAAGACTTGAAAGCCGCCGGTGAGAACAGGCCCGTGCTGTGAAATGTCTGGCCGGCAAAGAGTCTGGAGTAGAGATGGGCATGAAGCGAATCACGAACCCCCCCCAAAAAGCCCAACGAATCAGGCTGGTTTGTGGTTCGTTTCACGACCCGGCTCAGGGGTCCCATTTTGCCAAAGCAAAATTAAACGCTGAAACCCTTTGGTGTTCTGTTTGCTTTGGCAAAAGGGGATGCCCGGCTGCCGGCCCCCTTCCCACTGCCCCGAACACCTGCCCCTACTTCTGCCACTGCAGATGCCATCCTCAGAGGCTTCCTTGTTAGGAGCCAGCCACTGCCTCGGAGCCTACGCCTGAGGTGGTGGAGGTGGCAGGAGCAGCTAAGCCTCCCCGCTGGCATGAACCAGAAAACCGAACCACGAACCGGGAGTTCATGGTGGTTTGTGGTTAACCACGAACCATCACAAACCACCGGCAGGTTTTGCGGTTTGTGCTCATCTCTAGTCTGGAGACCGAGCCAGACAGGTGTTCTGTCTGTTTGGGTCCAAGGGCTTAGAGAGTCCAGGCAATCCACCTTTGGTCCTTGTGTTAGTGATTTGTATCTGAACTTTGTTGTAAGGTTCCCCTTGATATTTAATCCAGTCGTGTCCGACTCTAGGGAGCGGTGCTCATCCCGGTTTCCAAGCCATAGAGCCAGCGTTTTGTCCAAAGACAATCTTCCGTGGTCACGTGGCCAGTGCAACTAGACGCAGAATTCCGTGACCTTCCCACCGAAGTGGTACCTATTTATCTACTTGCATTTTGCATGCTTTCGAACCGCTAGGTTGGCGGGAGCTGGGACAAGCAACAGGAGCTCACTCCATCGCGTGGATTCACTCTGCAGGTCTTCTGACCTTGCAGCACAGAGGCTTCTGCAGTTTAACTCGCAGTGCTACCACGTCGAACTTTGTTGTAGAAGTTGGAAAGTTGGGTACATCAGGCCCAAAGGGGGTTGGGTGTCACCTCCGGTTTCATAGAGGAGAGAAACAGAGGCTTGTTAGGAAGCATGTCTAAGTACAGTGACCCTCTCCTGTTGAGGTTACCCTGCAAAAGGGTGATTTGAAAGCCAGTGGCCTCAAATGTTGGAGGTGGCACAAGGCAACGAGTAGTAGACATTGATCGTTTTCACCTCTGTGAAATCGTCATTTAAAGTGGCTTAAGATGTCTGCCATCCCACATCTTATGTTATTGAAGGTCATTGTTTAACTACGTCCTGGGTAAATGCATGTTTCCAGCACTTCTCTCATCTTTAAGATCCCTTGGAAGGGGGGGGGGGGAAGGAAAGGCAAAAATGGAACCGTCGAGTGACGTCTTTTGTTTGCTCAGCGAGAGTCCTCCATCTTTGGACCTCCAAAATCTGGGGAGACATTTTAGAAACAGCTCGGTTCTGGTGTTAAATACGCGCTTAAGAGACTTGCTCCACCCCGTACACCTCTTCTGTGAACCCCTTAACAGGGCTACAGACCTCGGAGTGAGCACTGTGAGAGAGACGCTTGTCTTTTTCAGAGCGAGGGAACCCTCCTCGTGGATTGGGCCCCGGAGCCCCCGTGGACTGTGGCTTTGAGCTGTTTGCAGGATGGAGTGGATCGGATGCCAGCTCTGGTGCTGGAGGTGAAACGGCACATCAGCGGCAGGACCAGGAAGGAAGGGAGGGAGGGAGGGAGGAAGAAGGGGAGGTCAGCAAACTTCTAGACAAGAGGCTCTTTGTAACGGGGCCTTGCGAGCCGCGGCTGCTCCGCGGTTTCCTTTCCTTGGATGATCCAATTTGTTATTCCATGAAAACGGCCTCTGTTAAAGTGCTCCCCGAAGGTGGCTATGGCAGAGGCTCATGGGGCCTTTTGTCTAGGCTCCATATTAGTCAGTCACCTTGGAATTTGGCTACCCATTCCCATCTCCGGACAAACACTTCGATTATGCTCCTGGGGATGGGGGGGAGGGGGGGAGAGCAAATCACTGCTCCTCTCTTTCCTTTTTTTCTTTTCTGTCGGGTGGAGAGATCACACAGGCACTTGTAAGGTGATGGAGGTTTGGTGGACAGGTGAGGATTTCTATGAACAGGGTTGCCTGCAGTTGACTTTTTCAGCACTCTTGCCTCCACGGGGAAAGGATGCACCAACCGTTGCTAAGTTTTGAATTTTTGGTCAAAATTCCGTTTTGTGACACAGTAGAAGTACAGAGAGAAGGGACGTGGTGGTGCTGCGGGCTAAACTGCAGAAGCCTCTGTGCTGCAGGGTCAGAAGACCAAGCAGTCGTAAGATCGAATCCACGTGACGGAGTGAGCTCCCGTCGCTTTGTCCCAGCTCCTCGCCAACCTAGCGGTTCGAAAGCATGCAAATGCAAGTAGATAAATAGGGACCACCTCGGTGGGAAGGTAACAGCGTTCCGTGTCTAAATCACACTGGCCATGTGACCACAGAAGATTGTCTTCGGACAAACGCTGGCTCTATGGCTTGGAAACGGGGATGAGTACCGCCCCCTAGAGTTGAACACGACTGGACAAAAATTGTCAAGGGGAACCTTTACCTTTACCTTTTTAGAAGTACAGAGATGATAGCTCCAAATTTCCCGGAGTCCCTTTCTGTGGTGCTGGCTCTCTTTTCACTTTATTATGTCTGACCCAGAATAAACCAGTGGTGCTGTCTGGAACTGGGCTGGTAATGTAGCCCCTCTACTTCCGTCTCCAGATTCCCACAGCCAGCATAGCTGCAGGAATTTAAGATATACTGTACAGTATTATCATTGTTTGGGTCTTCTGAGTGTTGCAGTCCAAAAACCCGGCTTTTCCAAACCTGTTCCTGATGCCGTCCTTGTTGGGTTGTCACGAACTGAATCCCCACCTTGACTCTGGCACTTTGGGGGTAGGGATTCTAGGAAGAAGGGAAATGGCCCCCAGGAAGCAGGCGACGAGTCCAGTGAAACACTTCATCTTCGTTCTTCTTAAGCATGAATTAGTCATGTTCAGAGTTCAGGAACGTTGTTATTCTTATTTTTTTTTAACTGCCCCTGCCAGGATCCTCAGCGAGCACGGCCCGACTGCAAAAATGTTGTCTTTCCCAGAGTTGATCATGTTTGGTTAAGCAAGGCTTGTCTGCTGTTGGCTCCTTTCAGGTTTTCCCCATCCTCATCCCTATACTTTATCTTTTCTTTTTAAAAGAAGCAAACTCAAAAGATTTTGCCCAATTGCCTATGGGCTTCTGTGCAACTCCCCACCCGTTTCAGGTAGGGATGAGAACTCAAAAAGTCATGGGACTTAATTTGCACCCGGGACTCAACTCGGTTTTTGTTTCAATGACTCTGATTTGACTCCCAACTCGGAAACCCGACCACCTCTCCTTTTTTTTTTTCGGGGGGGGGGGGACTTGATTTTAATAGGGACTCAGACTTGGGCAGTGTCATCCAAGTGACCAACATGAATTTGCACCAACTCCTAGAGGCAGTGGAAGACAGGAGGGCCTGGCGTGCTCTGGTCCGTGGGGTCACCAAGAGTCGGACACGACTAAATGACTAAACAACAACAACAACAGATTTGGGACTAAAGACTCGAACTCAGGACTCAGGACCCAAAGAATTGCCAACATCCCTCCTTACACCTTGCTTCTCCCAGGAGACACAATGGGGAAATTGAACTCCCTGGCCTCTGGCTCCACAGTAAGATGCTTATCTCACTCAGCTATCTCTCTGGAATGTCTTAACCCCATGTTGCCTTTGTAATCCTGAAAAAAAAAAGGATTTGAAAGGAATGGGCAAAACGTAACCATTCCTCCATCTGCCAAACGGACTGCCTTGATTCTGTGTTCAACCCTTGTCTTTCCAAGTGGTCTGGAAAGCAGAAGGAGCTTTCATGGTTGTCAAAACGGCTGGAGCAAGCTCTCTCTCTCTCTCTCTCTCTCTCTCTCTCTCTGTGTGTGTGTGTGTGTGTGTGATTGGTGGGTGCAGGAAGGGTTAAGTCCACTGCGCCATATGATTCCCCCTCTGAAAACGCCACCCCTGCGCTCCTGCTGATTTGCAGGCCCATTAAAAATAAAAAAATAAATTAAAAACCTGTGGCCTGCCCGTATAATGGTTCAGCCTTGTTTCCAACTTGAGCGCTCTGGGTCAATGAAAGCGCCGTCTCTTGCCCCTCCTGTGTGTTACCTTCTCACCTGGCATGGAAGGCTTCCTGGCAGCTGCAGTTGGCCTTGGCCCGCGCGGAAATAGATTGCAGCTGAATAACAACCCCAGCAGGCTTTAAAAAATAAGACCTCTGTTCCCCATGTTGGGTGGCAGAGAGGGAACATCAGGGACCTTTCTGGGTGGCGCTGAAGCGTTCCATTAATAGCCTCACTTCTCTGTTTGGCATTAATGAGGCCAGGATGTTCGAACAAGTAAGCACAGTGAAGGTGGGAGAGGATGGCGAGGTATGCGGGTGGGACCTGTAGCTGCAGGCACTTGCTAGGGATGGGCACATGCTGTTTGGCACACCTGCCGCGGTGCTTGATCCCATTGTTTATTGGAGATAAGCCTTCATTGGAGAAGTTGTTGTGCTCGCCGCATAGATGGTCCGGCTCCTTTCTTTATGTTGCAGAGTTTTGAATTTTGGATTAAATTCCCCGAGTAGCATGGCAGAAGGTTGTTGATTCACTGAGCAGAAGCGCTGCAAGGTTCCCCCATTGAGTCCACCCCCTTTCTCATCAACTGGCACTTACGGTCTCAGTAGCTCATTCCGAGATTTTAGCTGGGGAAAGAATAAAAACAGTATTGTTTTTTAAACTTACAGTTCAGAACAGATCACACAGCAGACTAATGAGATGCGGCTGACTGCAATGACAACCACTGCTTTCCGACAGACTCTAGAGAAGGCAAGAGCTACAGAGCAGAGAGGCGAGGCTCTCTTTGAATTCAGAGCCGGGAAGGAACTAGGAGTGCTGTGAGTGGCTGAAAGTCACTCAAGCCCGAAACGGTCCCTCCCAGCCACACCTACTAGAGGCAGCATGCGAGGCTGCAATAACTCTACCACTTCCATGTCTCTCTTTCATGTCTCTATCCCCACTTTTTCTTCCCCTGTAGTTACCACTCTTTAATCATCGCACACAGAGCTCTCTTATAGGACCTTTTGATGTGTGAGACCAAAAATTCCAGTGGTGCTCCCCACCCCCCATAATCAGGAAAACCAGAATATCGTTATGACCTCCCCACTTCACAGAGTGAGGCCAAGGAGTAGCATTTACCTGAATGTGACTTCCTGTTGGAGGGGAGATAACCAAGATGTTGACTATTTTGCAATATTTCATTTATTGATAGGCAAATGGATACAGCCTAGATGAAAGCAGACCTCCTACAGAGTCCTTAGCAAGACCTTGTTATCACTTGTTGCTTTGAATCTGTTTCTGGCATTGATTTTGTTTACCATTTTTAATGTGGGATGAAGTTTATGGCATTTAATTATAGCTGTGTGGATAACTCAGTGAGTTAGTATATTCACGAAGGCTTTCACGGCCAGGATCTAATGGTTGTTGTGGGTTTTTCGGGCTCTTTGGCCGTGTTCTGAAGGCTGTTCTTCCTAATGTTTCGCCAGTCTCTGTGGCCGGCCATCTTCAGAGGACTGGACTAAGCTCCAGTTCTCTGAAGATGCTGGACACAGAGAATGGCAAAACGTCAGGAAAAACAACCTTCAGAACACGGCCAAAGAGCCTGAAAAACCCACAGCAACCATCAGTGAGTTAGGTCTCTGGCTGTGGGGCCCATGGTTGGGAGTTCAAATCCCCCACTGGGCCTCCTGGGAGAAGAGCCAGCCTGGGTAGCCTTGGGCAAGCTGCACCGTCCCAGAACTGGCTCCAAAAGAAAGGAAAGGCAAACCACTTTTGGGTCCTCTCTACCTAGAAAACCCTGGAAGGGGTCGCCATAAGCCAGAATCAACTTGATGGTACATAATTATTATTATTAATGATTATTAAATCGTCATCACCTTGCAACGGTAGAGCAGGACGGAACCCTATGGACTATCGAATCCAGACCCTGTCGATAATTAAGTTTGTTGCTTGAAGAATACCACCCTTCTTTGCTCGGAGGTGGCTTCCTCTACAGCGACAATTTTATGTGCATTTTTGCACTGGGTGAAGAAGCAACACACTCCCCCCCCCATGGACACAAAAGATGAGTGTGGATGAGCAGCATCTATGGCCACAGATCTTGTTAGCAGGCAGGGTGTGGAGGCGTGGAGTTGTGTTTTGGCACACCGCTACGCCCTTTCATCCTTCCTAATTTTCCTGAACCTCTAGCAGAGGAGGGGCCCTTGATAGACGCAGAATTAAATGTTAGTAAATTATGGCCGCAGAGGAAAATAAGCGAGGGCAAATTGAATAGCGGGGGCGTCTCGAGGGAACACAAAGAGGCAGCTGAAGTCATTAAAAATGACAAATGCTGTCCATTTTATAGAACAAATTAAAATTGCATTACTTTAAATCAGTCTGTTTGTTGGCAAAGAACACTAGAGTAATTTAAAGATACAGAAGAGATGAAAGGAAACCACATGTCCAAAAAATGTGTTTCTAATATTAACGGTTCTCAGTGAAGAAACCTGAAATGTTTTCCCCAACAGGCATTGGCCAGACTCTTACCAGCCCTTGAGAGAGCGAGAGGCAGTTAGCAATTTTCCGACTCATTCATTTTCTTCCTTGGTCGTTGGAAAGTAAAGGCAGGCATCCAGTTTCTGAGTTGGATTACTGAGGCATGTTATCTCTGATATGCATTGTTAATAGAGATGGGCCTGAACTGCCGGTTTGGCGATTCGTGCTGGTTCGTTTTTTTTGTCCGAACAGGTGTTCAGTGGGTGCAAGCCCCGCCTCCTCTGGTGGGCGCCCACTCAAGAGGCAGTGCCTGGAGGAGGCGGGACAGGGAAGCTGGGGCGCTGCCTCTGAGTGGGCGCCCACCAGAGGAGGCGGGGCTGGGAAGCATCCAACCACCTGTTCGGCTAAAAAACGAACTAACACGAATTGACAAACCAGCAGTTTATGCCCACCTCTAATGGTTAATACTTTCCTTTCTGACCAATGAAAACAGGCTAATTGTAGGGGATATAGACTGTAAGGTCTTTTTTGACCCATTGTTGGGACACCTTTGAAGCTTGCAAATGGAGTTGATATTAAAGCGAATAATATCAAACTTCACCCTTGAATTGCACAGACCCGAGCAGCACGCTTTCGGTTAGACTCTTCCCTCCCAATAAATAAATATTTCAACCAATGAGTCAAGAAATATTCAATAAATACTGTGTTGCTATTTGTTTCCAGCAAATGGCTTGAGAAAGGTGGGTCCTGGGCTTACCTAGGGCCTTGTTGATGTCTGTGTAGTACCAGCCCTCTTTCCTGTCATGGCCACTCCACCTGGCAGCCAGGGAGGTTGTGATGTTAAGAAGTCAATATGGGTTGCTGGAGGTGTGTGTATGAATCATCTGTTTATGCTTTTTAGTTACATTTTTGACACTGTAAAAGTTATATGCAATTTTGAACTACACGGCGGTCTGGTGCCCGTACCTCAAGCATTGTTGAAGGGAGAAGTGTCATGGAATGTCATCAAGTCAATTCTTTGCAGGGTTTTCTATGTAGAGAGTACTCAGAAATGGTTTCCCCTTCCCTTCTTTTGGGGTGTGTATGCTCTGAGGACTGTGCAGCTTGCCCAAGGCTACCTAGGCTGGCTCTACTCTCAGGGAGGCTCAGTGGGGGAAGCTAACTCCCAACCTATGGCACGGCAGCTGGATGCCTAAACTATGGAGAAACCCAGCCAGCTCCTTTTAAAGTGAGGGTTGGAGGAGGGAAGAGAACTTTATAAATGCCATTATGAAATGCCTGGTTCAGTATAAACCTTTGACTGTCCAATTAGACATCTGTCTGGAGGCAGCTGGGAGAAAGAAGTCTAGTAAAACCACTAGAAAAGCATGGATTTCATGTCTGAAACTCCACCACCTCTTTCAGTAAAGTAGCACCAGGACCTCACATAACCAGCTTGGTAGAGAAGTTTAATATCTACCGTATTTTTCGCTCCATAAGACGCACCAATTTTTTAGGAGAAGAAAACAGGAAAACATAATCTGTTTTCTTCGGTCCATAAGACGCACAGACTTCCCACCCCCCTGTTTTGTGGGGGAAAAGTGCGTCTTATGGTGCGAAAAATATGGTATGTATCTTCTTACTATTTTCCCCACACCCAATTGTAAAACAGAAATACTGATTTATGGAACATGATATTTAAAAAGACCAGCGAGTCTAACATTTTTCATAGTGTTGTTAGAAAGGCTGCCTATGTAAACAGGAACGCTACATCCATGCAAGGAACAGAGTGGTTTGGAGTTGTTGTTGTTGTTGTTTTACCTTTGCAAAGTGACTTCAGCATGATGATGAATGTAAGACAAGGTTTAATCTATTTAATGGACAATAACTAAGCTTTCGAAATTTGCAAATGGCCCCAAATTGATGGGAGGGCTGCCTTTTGTCTTGAGGTTGCATCCAGGTCTCCTGTTTCAGAAACCACCCCACCTCCCAACCATCCAACATTCAATAACTAGGAACCGAAGCCAGTTCTGACATCCCTGAAACATGGTTTCTACCCAGACAAAGACAGCGGGAAACCTAATCTTCAGCGTGTTTTACTGAAACCCAATTAAGCTCTTGGCATCACTGCACACATGGCATTTTCTGCAGAGCAAGGCACTGAGCCAATGACACTGGTAACTGAAGGGAAACCAAGAGGGGAAGAATCCCAGTTTATATCTTTTCTAAAATGTCTCCACATGCTTTCAGAAAAGGCTGCCTGGCAGGACATTTTATTATTACCACAGTCCTGGCCCAGCATTGGGGGAGAGAGAGAGAGAAAAGAGAGAGATCATTAAAGGGGCAACGGGATATTAACATGGCTCATTGTTTAGCATCCTCAGGACAAGCTTCTGCCAGAAAGCAACCTGTTTCTTCAACATCAGGGTGGTTAGGTTTCCTCACGGCTTTGTGATGTCCTGCGTTCTGGGTCGGCCTGCCAGAAGTGGTGCTGCATTTATTTTTATTTTTATTTTTTAGAACCCTGTTGTTAAAAAGAGGAGTTCCAATGAAGGAGGGATGGGAGAGAAGGGTGGCCAATGACTCCAGAGACGGGTGGAATCACAGTAGTTGTAAGGAATTAAGAGAATCTTCTCAGGAAAATGGAGAAATAACATAGGGAGATGTTCATCCTGCCCTGAACGGTGAACCTCAGTGGCACCCACAGACCAGGGATGTTGGCATGTCTTTGGGTCTGAATCCAAGCCTTTCATCCCCAGTCCCAAGCCCGAATCCCTATTAAAAACAAGCTTTCTCCCCCACCCCAGAAAAAAGGAGGAGATGGGTGGTTTCTGAGTTGTGAGCTGAGTCGGAGTCATTGAAAAAAAAGCAAAACCAAGCCGAGTCAAGTCCACATCAAGCGAGACAAGTCCAACTTGACAGCAAGTCTCGTAACTCGCGTCCCCATCCCTTCTACAGACACATCCACCCATCTTTACAAGAGCGATCACATGGGGTAAAAGCCCGCTTGAATCATTCTGGCTTTGATCATTAGAAACCCCCAGGGCAGAGGGAGGAAAAGCAGCATTGGGAGCAAAAAGGGCCAGAGGAATTCGAAACACCCTTTGTGTAACGTGGACACACACACAAAAATTGATTTTGCCTGTTTTATAAGTGGAGCAAATCCCACGATCTTGGATGATGTAGTCAGGGCACTAAGTCTAGTTTCTTGTCCTGTTGCTCTCAGGACAGCTTGACCAAAGGGGGGGGGGGAATGTTCTTTTTACAATCCAGAATCAGTGCACACAACTAGTTAAAGATGCCAGTGATATCGGCATGGTTGGTTTTATTGCTTCTATTCAAACCCTACGCTTCCTCTGAGGCAGTGGTTCCCAACCTGGGGTCCGCAGATGTTCTTGAACTAAAACTCCCAGAAGATTCACCCCTAGCTGTGCTGGCCAGGATTTTTGGGAGTTGCCTGCCTCCATATTTAATGACTTGAAGGCTCAGCACAAACCTGCTGGAACTCGACCGAGGGGTATTTAAGACTGTAGTTACAGACACGCCTAGAAAACGGAAGATGCCTTTGGTTCAGGGCATAATTGTAAAAAATGTTTTAATACTAACCTTATCCAGGGCTGTATCAGAAATGTGCCAGTTTTTTTGTTTGTGTTTTTTTTTAATGCTGTGGTATTCTATCACTTCTCTTTTCCGGAATCATGCAACCCTCCTGGGTAGATTTTACTCCTTTGGTTCTGGATAGAGGCTCGGTCCTTTTTATGTTTAAGGACTGCATTCCACAACAAAGCATTCACTAAAGATCATCAGGATGGCAGTTTGCTCCGATAATGAATATGAAAATTACATTTTTGGTCCCAGTAATATAAAATAATCTGGACAATGCCGGGTGTGTGTGTGTGGGGGGGGGTCTCAAAGGAGAATTCAGGTATAATCCGAGCGACATGATTTCATTCCTGAGCTGTCCAGGGTCTTTTTGGAAAAGAGGACCATCAGCAGGTCCCCCAGAGGTTCATCTACCTCTTACAGCTACCTCTTATTGAGGTAACGGTAAAGGTTCCCCTTGACAATTTTTGTCCAGTCGTGTTCGACTCTAGGGCGCGGTGCTCATCCCCGTTTCCAAGCCATAGAGCCAGCGTTTTGTCCGAAGACAATCTTCCGTGGTCACGTGGCCAATGCAACTAGACACGGAACGCTGTTACCTTCCCACCGAGGTGGTACCTATTTATCTACTTGCATTTTGCATGCTTTCAAACTGCTGGGTTGGCGGGAGCTGGGACAAGCGACGGGCGCTCACTCCGTCACGTCGATTTGATTTTACAGCACAGAAGCTTCTGCAGTTTAACCGGCAGCACCACCACGTCCCTTTATTGAAGGCATCATCTGCAGTTAAAATAAAATAGCAGAAGCTAGGAGTGAGGAAGGGGGCAGTTTTAAAAATGAGGTGGTACAAGTGACCAAGGAAGAAAAATCTAAGCAGCTGCTCCTCTGCCAAATCTCTCCTGCAGATTATTCCTTACTGAGGACAGTTGGGGGTTTCTACATACATTCATTAGTGCAAATGATCAAAACAGAACCCCTGCTTTATCTGTAATCCTCAAGGGTGCAGGAAAGGTATCCTATAAACCACTATTTCATCTGCCAGCGTTTCTGAGTGGAAAATGACGGGAGAAATCCGACGCTTAGGAGGGCTGCTTGTGAAGGTCTGCATTATTGTAAAGCACTGTATTGTCCGACTTTCGTATCTTTTAAGAACAGAAAGGTCCGGTCCTCAACAGCCCTTCTCAGTTCTTGCAAACTCAAGGCTGTGGTTTCCTTGAGGGAGTCAGGCCATTTTGTATTTGGTCTTCCTCTCTTCCTGCTTCCACTTTTCCCAGCATTATTGTCTTGTCCAGAGAATCCTGCCTGCTCAGGATGGGCTGAGAGTCGGACAAACCTCAGTGCAGATAGTCACTGTCATGAAAGACACGGTTGCAGCAGAAAGGTTAGCAGCCATTGTATTTAAGATAAAACGTCTATGGAGAACACATCGCACCTCTGTGAAAACTCTATTGGCCATTGCATGTAATTTCAGTTCAAAGAATTTTGGGAACTGTAACAAACTATTTTTCAATTTGCTTGTTAGTACCATTTGGAAGCCAGGCCATGTTTCCCCTCAGTAGGAAAGAAGATCAGGAATTTGGCTCTCAGGTTCTCAACTATGTCTACAGATAACACATCCTTAGAAGTTAAAACGATGTGGGTGTTCCAGAGATCTGATTCCAGCAGACTTTTCAAGTCTCAGAAATAACATTTGAAAGCAAAAGCCTGTGCTTACAGCCAGAAGACCAATCACAAAACAAAGCAGATGGCTATGGCACATTATGGGAGATATAAAAGGCACCTGCATGACCATAAGATGCTTTCGACGCCATCCATTTTCTGATCTTTTCTGTCATGTAGGGTTTGACCCCAGCTATGACCTCAGAAGAGCCTCAGTCCCCTTGCAGGGCAGATGTGGGATCGGGTCCCTGGGCTGTCCCACCCCTGTGTTTCTTGTCTTTTTTTTTTCTTGGAAGTTTCTGGATTTGCTTCCACTTGAAATATGCTAATATGGAACATTTTCTTCAGTTTGCTAGCCCGCCCAAATTCACCCACCCTCTTAATGCTTGGCTGGGAGGTGAGTAAATCCGTTTGTGGTTTTCTGTCCAGATGTCATGGAGGCCTTGACATTTGTGTAGCACTTTCTTGCTGTTAACTAACACATACATACAGAGAGACAGAGAAAAACAGATGGAGACTGGGTTATGTGACACAACTAATTGAACACAAGCTCTTAATTATCATCCCGTGTTGCAAGCCTGTGCATGCACTCACTTTTTGTTGTACAATTATATAAACTAACAACTAAAATATGCAACAGTGGTCAGATAGTGGCTGATAAGGAAGTGCATGTAACTGACAGGGTTTGATAGGGTCAGATAAGGCTTACAAATGTAATCATGTTACGATGTGAGAGTTAGTCATTTACGAGAGAAAAATAAGTCTGTCATTAAGTCAAGAACATGTATTACAAAAAACAGATGTCTAAGCACTAGGAGTTATGTTTTACATATGTTTTTAAACAGTCATCGTTAATGGTTTAACTAAAAAAAAAAACCCACAAGTGATTATTTATTATCAGTTGTTGGTGCAAACACATATAAGGGAGATGATAAAAATTTACGCTACCAAGTAATGTCAGTTAATCAATACACTTCAAACTGCTTTGTGCAGACTCTTTAAGTTTGAGGTTGTGTATTGTTTATTATAATAAAAAGCCAACAGTTTTATCCATTTACATTGCTCCTGCCACAGCAGCTGGAGAGAATGGTTCAACCCTTCAGTGGGATGTTTGGAAAGATTCTGGAAATATTGTCCTTTCCATTTTTAACCCCTCAATTTGGGGTGGGGCGCATGTGGCCCTCCAGATGTCCCTCAACCCTGGCCTTACTCATGGGCGTCCTAGTCCGTCTCTTTCACTGAAAGCAAAGACAGAACTGGGCTCACGATTCTGTCTTTGCCTTCCATTAAACTGAAGGGGGGGGGGGGAATCTGGAAAAATAATTGAGTGTTAATTTCCCATGATGATGGTGGAGGTATTTCAAGGCAATGTGGTCTGTATCCAAAAACATGTTTAGAAGTGTCTTCGTGTAACGTAGTTTAAAGAAACGAGCCACTGCAAACCATCTGTTAGAATACTGCTTTTCCCCTTAAGCGCATGCTTCTGTTGTTTGAGGTTGGAAATTCTACTAGTTAAGAAGTGTTAAGAGTATGCAGTTAGCAAATTAATGACATGCTAGCTGAATAACAATAGTGCTTTGTGTTAGGACTTGCCTGTCTTCTCCTTTGTTGTTATAAAAACTAGACATGGGGTGATTTTTGTTTGTTTGATTGATTTTTGGCAAGGGGAGTTCTTACTTTGTGGTGGCAATGCCATGCCTGTTCATTCTTCATATTTCTCACACATTCAGCACGACGCTTTCTATTTTCCTCAGAATCAAAACCGTTAAAAACTGCTTTCCTATTTAGCTTGGTACAAGTATCTTCTTAGGGGTAAATAAATAATTTTTGCTTAATTTTTGCTATAAAATCTCTCATTTGAAGGTATTTCAAAAGGTCTGCAGGCATCTAAATTCTAATTTAAGTCTCCAGCGACACTTGTAGAGCAGAGTTTTCTTAGGAGGGATAAAAGTTAAGTCCATGAATTTGCAAAATTTGGAGAGAAATGGAGATGCCAGCAAAGCACTTTACTTGGATTTAACAAACTCAGCTCTCTTCATGTTTCCGTTACAAAATTGAGGGATGGGCAGTTGGATCAAGGCCTGCGCTGACTGCCAAAACATTTAAAAATGCCCAAAATGAAACTGGAAGTAGCTGGAAGTCTACTTCCAGTTTTGAAAAAAACATTATATTTAGGGTGTATAAAAGGGCAGGGGTGTGTATAACCTATTTGAATGTCTCTTCCTGGATGTTTTCAGAAGCTTCGGTTCAACTTTCCTGGTAAGAAAAAAAGGGAGGAGAAGATAATTAGGGTAGCAAAATGTTTCTGGAAGGGGGATACATGAAGTTCAAGGACCACACTTCACTACTTCCTGGTAGAAATATAAGAAAAGCCCTACTGGATCTGATGAAAGCTCTTTCTAGTCTTGTCTGTTTTTGTAAACAAATGTGGTGTAAAATAAAATCATAAATTATAAACTGTCAGTAAAAGAACATTAAGAAACTGCTAGCAAATAAGCAAAGTTGAGCAGAGAGTAATGCCGAGCTTTTATATTTATTTTATTTATTTATTTATTTATTTGATTTGTATCCCGCCCATCTGGTAGGTCAGTACCACTCTGAGCGGCTAATGAAGTTCAAAGCGTTCCACAAGTCAATACCTCTCACAAACATAATTATCTTCCCCTATAATGTAGATTCAGCTGGCTGGAGAGGTCAATAAGTTAGGTCTCTGGCTGCAGAGCCCAAGGTTAGGAGTTCGATTTCCTACTGTGTCTCAAGGAAGAAGAGCCAACTTGTGTGGAAAATGTACTTTTCTTCCTCAATCCTTTCTTTGAAGTGTTCTGCAACAGGAGAGAAGTTGAAGGTGTGAACTCTTTGCACGCTGACCTCTGCCTATTTCGGTTAGCTTCCCAGCTAATCACAAAAGCATAGAAGAGTCCAGCAGTTTGAACTCCGTATTTCATATTCTCCAAATCTTCTTCATAAGATTTTTGAGCAGATTTCATCACAAAAGTGAAAGAGGACTTCAAAATGGGGTGTTACCTTTTCAAAACATGTCTGTACCCCATCTTAGAATTTGCAGAGGAGAATCCAATATACTGGAATACAAAATGGTTTTGGGGGGGGAGGTTTGAGCATGTCAGTCTAGCATTGCTTTCATTAATCTCATAGATCTGAGTTTCATTTGCTAATTTTGCTGTTCTTTTTCATTACAAAGCATGTAAAACTTTCAGTAAAGCTGAAACTCCTTGCAGCAGTTGCTTCTTCAGTCCTTTGCCAGTGGAAAGCAGGGAAAAACCTTTTCATGTCTAACCATTCCCATTATAAATAACCCCTCTTTTTTTTCTAATTTGGCTGTAATATGGTCTGTCCATGTTGAGTAACAGTGCACAGCTAAGCTGTGTGCTGTTTCACCTAAGTGAAAGCAGCTCAAAACATTTGCTGTTTCTTAGGACACACACACACACACGTGCACACGCACGCGCGCGCGCACACACACACATGTATCTCTCATTTTGGAATCTTATTTCTGCTATCAGTAGAAGTATGTTGGCAGCCAGCACACTGTTTGTAGCTGTTGAAAAGGACGCATGCAGAAGAACCGGCTGTCTTTCATCAGTCTTGACTGAATCCAACAAATACATCTGGAACAGAAATGTTTTTCTCCTCTCTCAGAGCAAAGTCATTTTCATATTTTTCAACAGCGTTCATGTTTTAACACCTTTGCAGCTTTCATTACCTTTTGAAAGATGCCTTTATGTTTTGGCTTTTTAGCCAGCTTCCACCTCTTTTATACTGGATCTGCCTCTTGTCAAACATCTGGGCTGTTCAGAAGAAGATTGCAATATTATGTAATCTTCCCACTTAGTTCTGAGCTCTGGAAAGTTGCATAAGGTCACCGTATGGAACTGCCACAAATGAGGGTTTTCTTTTGCTTCAAAGGGCATGCAGAGTCCCACTTAACACCCTACCCAAAGCTTGTGTTCCGCTTTTAATCCCTACAAATGTTGCATTCCATTAGAACGCTGGATTCTGCAACACGGCAAGCCAGATTCTGTAGGTGGAAGTCTCAATTTCTGCTATGAAAGAAACCCTAATCAGTCAAGTAGCAACTTTCAGAAGCTACCTATCATGAGGTCAGTTTCTTTGAAGAACAAGGCAGCGTAAAAACTTTATTATTCTTTTTCTCTCTCTGTGTCTTGTATCTCTTCCCAAATTAAGAATACAAGACCAGGCAGTCACCTACGTATATGGTTTCTGATCATTGGCCATGTCGGGTGGGGCTAATTGTAAGTATTGCCCAAAATATCCATAAGGCACCAATTTGCCTGCACCAAAACAATGGCACATTTGGGGCTGTACTTGATGGGTCCGTAGGGTCCCTTCCACAGGGACGTGGTGGCGCTGTGGGCTAAACCGCAGAAGCCTATGCTGCAAGGTCAGAAGACCAAGCAGTCATAAGATCGAATCCACGCGACGGAGTGAGCGCCTGTCACTTGTCCCAGCTCCCACCAACCTAGCGGTTTGAAAGCATGCAAATGCAAGTAGATAAATAGGGACCACCTCGGTGGGAAGGTAACAGCGTTCCGTGTCTAAGTCGCACTGGCCATGTGACCACGGAAGATTGTCTTCGGACAAAAACGCTGGCTCTATAGCCTGGAAACGGGGATGAGCACCGCCTCCTAGAGTCGAACACGACTGGACAAAAATGGTCAAGGGGAACCTTTACCTTTTACCTTTAGGGTCCCTTCCAGCTCTGCAGTTCTAAGGTGCTTGCTTAAAAGTGGTAAGGCACCTGCTCAGTTGATACAACTTTACATTTGAAAGCCTCTTTTATTTTCCCCCAGTTTCACCCACCTGCTTTGCTGCTGGGAGCGGGGAAGGGAAGGAATCCATTTAAGATAGAATAGCTTCAAACAGGTAGCCTTAAATCATCCATTTGAAAGCAACCCGTGTTTCTTTTCTTATCCCAGTCCCACTGGGATCGCAGGGGTTACCAGTTCCACATTAGACCTACGGCGGGATGACTTATCCAAATTCTGTAATCTGTGCCAGCAGTTCTGCAAAATGGTTTCTGAGGAAATTCTGGCGGATTATGGAAAACATAGGGAATTTTAAAAAATTCTTTTTTAAAATTGATGTACTCTTTGTGGCTGTGTGCATAGCATACCCGTGATATCTTGTCAGGAATGAAAAGCATAGCTATCCATGCCTCTTGTCCTCGTTTTTGCCCAGCTAGTATCTCAACAGTGGAAGAGAATCTTTTAAAAAAAAGATATTCTGTATAACACTTTTTCTATTTCAGTGTTACAGCTTGTGATCTCAACAGCCATGAGAAAAAAAAAACATTGTCGTGGGAAGTCTGGAACCCCTTAAAAGAGATTAAGCCTAGATGTTTGATTACAGAGCAAATTAGGAGCATAGTTATAAAATATCCCAGCTTTGAATTTTGAATAGCTGGAGATTAGCATCGCTGGAACTCTCGGGCTGCATATTTGTGTTAAAAAGAGAGAGGGGATTGTTACTTGGTGTGTCCACTGCACACAGAATCACATATTATTATTCACGTAAGTAAACTTCCCAGGACACCAGACACCATGCTTGAGAATTACATTGTCTGGAAGCATCTAGCATCAGAGAAGACTTAGTCTACCCAATAAAGAAACCGAATATGATGGCCCTCTTGTACTAAGTTCACACACTGTAAGCCTTTCAGCAGTCACTGTTGTCTGTGGATCTCTGCAGATCCGGCCCAAACTAACAAAAGTTCAGACTAGCAAGATACTGGTCAAAAGAAACCGGAAGTTGAGTTTCTAGCATTAACACAAAGAAAGGTAAAGCCAATCAAAAGACTGTTGTGACAACTTTAAGATTAATGACTCATTAATAATGAATTTTGGTTGGTATGAGGTTTTTTTGGTCATAGTCTGCATCTTCAGACACGTGGACCATATCATTTAAGCCACAGGCTTCTAGGCACACTGAATCTGGTTCACGGGGAGGAAGAGAAGGAAATTCAATATTCAGGGATGATATTTATATTCATAACCCAGGTCAAAGGGTGGGTGGGTGGAAATGTCCTGGTGATAGCAGGGTTGCTTACAAAAACCAATTACTCTTTGAGAGAGAGAGAGATTTTAGTAAAATTTAATAAGATACAATATACAAAACCATAAAATAGCTATAAACCATCAAACCCCCACATAGTAAACATATCAAATTGTATTACTAGTTAATCATAACACATCTTTCCATAAATCAGCAGGATTGGCTGGAGGGTTGCTAGGAGAATCAGTATGATTATTGCAACACTGAATAAAAGGAAGCCAGGCTTTATAAAACGAGTCTATACTGGAATTGGGGTACTTAAGTTGTGAGTGGGAAATGGGGTTTTCCATCAAAACTAATTTCTAAACCCTAGATTGCCAAACATTCATTGGAATTTCTGTTCTGGTTTCCCTTCAGATTGCACAAATCTTTCACCTATTACTCTTTGAGATATTAAAACTGTGTTGTTCTTGTTTGGCTTACCAGAGTGTCTATTTTAGCTGTAGATAGATGTGACCGGTTCTAGTCCTATTAGGGGAAAAACACATTTTATTGTAGTGGATAAGAGTGACAAGACTAGGACTCAGAGGACCTGGCTTCAAATTCAAGCTTGATCATAGAAACTCATGAGGGTGAGGTGAATGGCAACAGCAAAACCATGCCTAAAATATCTCACGTCCCATGAAAATCCTGCTGGGGTCACCGTACGTTGGAACTGGCTTGATGGCACATAACAGACACACATAACAAGCTAGTAATACACGGGCAAACCTTAATGGATGGGCTGATCAATATAGGCAATGAGATTTTTTAAAAATCGTTGTTTTGTTAAGCCAAAAGAGATTGAGTTCAGCTTCCTGATGTATTCTAGTTCATGTGTTCCCCTTTGGAATCTGGTCTTGGGGTTCTTTTGTTGGAGGACAGCCGACCAGAAATCAGAAACGGTGTCCACAGAAGCTTACTGGGTTTCTCCCAGGTTCCTGGATGTTATTGTTTGTAAAGTCAATCCATTTCTTTCCTGTAGTCAATGACCAAGGTTGTTTCTCCTATCAGTTTTGTGTCGGTACATAATTGTGGACAGAGATTGTCCTCTTAGTCCTATGAGGGATACTGTGCGGCACGTAAAATGCCAGCAAAATGGGGCATGTATCCTATTTGAAGATGAGCAGGTGTGGATCACATTATTAGATCCTTTATTCGTCTTTCTATAGTAGGACACATTCTGGAAACGACATGCCACTCAGGATTAAATCAGATGCACAGGACAGACAAATGGGATCCTTCACATTTTTTTCTGCTGTTGATTCAGTGCAAATCAATGAGATGCTTGCCCACAGGGCCTCTGTCCAGTCACTTCCACCTAGCAGGGCTGTTGCAGTTTGCACCAAGTGTAAAAAGAAAATGAAAAGGCTTCAGCACTAATCTTAGCAAGACTCCCTCTGATTCCTAGGTCTCCTGCCCAGGCCATAATCCAGCATTTTCCCACTTTCTTGGTCTGTGAATGGAGCCATGGAAATGAGAAGAAGAGGGTTTTGAGAGGAGCGTTAGCTTTGGTCATGGCCATTGCTGAATGATCTTGTGGAACTCATTGCCACAGAATGTTGGGAAGACTACAAGCACATAGATCAGATCGATGCACAGAGGTACAAACTACTGAAATTGGCCAGCCACAATAACCATGATCGTAGGTTAACTTTTAAGTGTGCATGTTTACTGTAAAATCACTGGGCATCCAGACAGTATTATCAGTCTTTAGTGATCAACTCATACTTTGACTCCTTTTTTAACCAGTTATGTTTTCTTCTTCTTAACACAGACAGTCTGTTTGGTCAAAAACACAGAGATGCACAGTTCTTCAAAGACATAGAGGTCGCTTAGTTCTTTAGCACTCTGATAAGACTCTGGCAGCTGATAAGACTGGTGATGCATCTTGATCTTTTCCTCCATCCTAATTCGCTCCCCTTTCCACACCTTTTATACACCTGGAAGTGCAACTTAAAAAAAAAACATTACCCAGGAATTCCCGGATACTCCAAAAGGTTTGTAGACACATTTGTTTCCTCCTGAATGTTACCTGTCTTCCTATCATTCTCATTTAGAGGAAAGGCAGCGAAGTTGGCAAGACTTTGGGTCCAAGGTCCAAGTCCGAATCTGAGTCTTTGATACCAAGTCCCAAGTCGGAGCCCCTAAAAAAAACAAGCTTTCCCCCCCCAGAAAAAAGGGAGAGACGGGTGGGTTCTGAGACAAAAGTCGAATCTTGAGTCATTGGGGAAAAAATCCAAGTCAAATCCAAGTTGAGTTCCCAGTGTGACTTAACTCCAACTCAACAGGAAATCTCGCAACTCAAGTTCCCATCCCTGGTAAAAGGAACATTTGTTTATATATATTGTATATGGAAGCTGCTCTTCTGTTTACTTGGGGGGGGGGTAAAGGGCTTTTAGCAAACTTCTTCAAGTTAGAGGTTTTTTTGGCTTTTAGTGCTTAGGAAAATAACTTCATCTTTTGTTGTTCATGTTGAAATTGCGCATAGACTTAATGCTTGATATCCTTACATAATTGCATAATGTTCTGTTTCTGGAAAGGAGAAGGCGGTGTGCAAGAAGACACTGGATTTTCCATGCCTTCTGAAACATGTCTCAACAAAGAAATATGCCGTGTTTAGAAGAAGGAAGAACGGTCCATTCTTCGGCGTGGCTCCTCCCCTTTCCAGGCACAGCTTTGGATCAGCAATATATTGTTGGTGGGCCCATGGCAGGCACCATCCTTGACAGCAGAGCATTGTAATTCGAAATGTTGGAGTTGCAGAATGTGGACTTTAAAAAAATAAATAAATGCAAGTGTTAGAATTGATAGGTTTGGGAGAGCGAAAAAAGGAAGCCATGGGAAGGAAGTAAGGAAGCTTGAGGTGTGGGAGGCAAGCAAACAGCCGTCTGAAGGGTGTTCCTGCCTGTGGGAAATGGTGGGTGTTCTTTGGGATAAAACACATAACCGGAACGGATTATGTGTATTGCATTGCAGTACCCCCAACAGATGGGACCTCAACAGATGGGAAACCTTGACCTCCGAGCGTTCAACCTGCAGGCAGGCGTTGCATCACGGCCTCTCCCAATTTGAAGAGACCCTTGTCCAGCAGGCCGAGGCAAAGAGGCCATCCTGAAACCAGCAAAATCAGGGAGCTGGACAGGGGACATATTGTATTGGTCTTTAGTGTGGAAGGGATTGTCACTCTCGTATTGGCCTCCTCAGCCACACTAGACGCTGTTCCAAGACCTCTATTCAGAGCATGTTACCATAGTCTCTCGAGACTAAAGGAAGCCTAAGGTAAAAACCCCCAAGAGTAGGAAACAGAAAAGGAATAGCATAACATAGAAATAAATAATTGTTGTGTGAGCCCCTTGTAGCACCAAAGGTATCAGAATTTGATAACATGGATGGCTGCTATGGTTGATTCTTTCCCTTTTTTTCACAAACGTCCTTCCTGGTTGTCAACAAAGTCCAAGGCAGGACTGTACCATGATTGGATCAAGATTGTTGCCTTCACCGAGGTTCAATCTCTTGGAAAAGGATCAGGGTTTATCTATCATCTCATGGATGTAGAATTCTTCTTAGGAGACCCTGTGTAGTATTTTCAGCAGCAAATGCAAAAGGTGATTCACATGGCCATTTGTTGTAGTGTTGATAAAAATACTGTGGTTGGCTACTTGAGAAGAATTCCACTGCCACGAATTCTGCCACGTCTTTCCAGGAAACTGAACCTCAGTGAAGGTCCATGTTCTCCAATCCACTGGTGAGCCCATAAAGATATGACCCAACCTTTACCTTTGTTGGCAACGTGGAAGAAAGCTTAGGCAAAAGGAAGAAGCAGCCATACTCATTGTCTGTGTTATCCAATTCTGGGAAATAATAATAATTTCTTTTGGGTAACCAGTTGGCTGATGTCAGTGTACATATATATAGTTTTGAGCTAGCAGTGCCATTGAGCTGAGACATAGCCATATGCCTCTTGTCCTTTACTGGCATAAGCAAAAACTGTTCTGTGTATTATTGGCCACGTCCAGTGGTTAGTCCCACTGAAGAGAAGATTAGTGGCACATCTTGTAAGTGTTGACTCCACATAGGCTGTTTGTTCAGTAGATCAACTCTGGTTCAGACGAACAGTTTAGCTAGATCTACGCATTCGCTACTGGTGTGCAGATAGGAATTTTTCAACGATCGCTCCCAGAAATCCCCAGACACAAATCTGCACACTTCTATTCATAGCATTTATTTATTGTGTTTGTTACCTGCTTGTTGGTTTGTTTAGGTCCATGTAGACTTCAAAACAGTGACTACTTTTGTAAGTCTGATTTTTTTTTTTTACAACCGCAAGAAGAGCCCGTTTGTGAAGAAACTATGAATGCTGCTAGAGCTGTTTTGTCCCACATATTTTGCATTCAGCCCTCCTCTAGTGCAAGGTTATGCCTCGTTTCAGTTCTGTCTCCTTTGACCCTTAGCAAAGACAAGCCTCATGTCCTTTTCAGGTTGGGGGAGCAGTGTGAACACAGGACACCTGAATTTCCAACTCTGTAAAGCTTCTGGCCTTTTAAAGAGAGATCCGCCTGGCATGTGGCGTGATCATGGGCATGGACCAAGCCTGGTTACAATTATGCTTGTCTCCGACCTTGCCAGGAAGAGTTAATACAGTCCTGTGTTCCCCCCACAAACCACATCCTAAGCAGACTTATTGAGAAGTAATTTCTGCTGCAGGTTCCAAGAAATCAAGGAGATGTTCTTTCCAAGAAAAGGTTGGTTTGAGCACAGCAGTGATGGCTGGAATGGTCTAATGCATTAGGAGTCCTGGGTTGAGGTCTTCATTTCCCTCAATGAACTCGTACCATCTCAAGGACACACAAACGTCTCTTATTCTTTGTTACCCTCACAGCCTCTCCCTTATGAAACTATGATTATAGCCATCCGTCCAACAGGATTCTTGCGGAGAAGAATCTAATTTAAAGAAATAAAAAGTACTCAGCAATTTAGAACTGGCGTAAGGCTAAGCAATGTGTACTAGCAGTAATAGTTCTGCGCATGGGGGAGCTTGAAGTGCATTATTCATGTCGAACGTGCCCGTGGAAAACTAAACATCAAGAATTAAAATCCACATGAATTTTTCAAGAAAGATCTGTGAGCTGAATATTTCTTTCCTGCTGGCTCCGGCTCATAAGACTTTCCCAGAAAAATCCATGTGGATTTTCCATTCATGCTGCCATTTCTTACATGCATCCCTCAGTCATTTCAAAAGTACACTTCTGTGGACGGGTATATACGTACCATGATTCTAAGCATATGTGCAATTTCTCTCAACGCATTCCATTTTCTGCATCTTTGCAGAAAATAATTTCGTATTTTGTACCCTGCTTTTTTCAGTCTGTATTCCAAAGTGTCTTACAATAACAACAAAAAAAAATCATTCCCCACAAGATTGATATATATATACGTATATTTAACATGACATAAAGCTACTAAGAAGTCGATAAGTCACTCGGTCAGCTGTTCTAAGGCAGAGATGGGGACACCATCCGCCCAGGAGCGAATTCCGATTTGGAAAGCGTTTCAAGTGCTGCAGCTTATCTGGAAGCAAAGCTTAAGGACAACAGGGAAGGACAAGACCAGAGGTAATTAGAAAATACAAAGCACAGCCTGATTCGGTGCATGCTTCCTCAGGAATAAATCTTCCAGAGTAAGCCTAGATTTGCAGACTAGACTTCAGCACCACATCAGAAGTTTGCTAGCAGGATGGGAAGCTCCTGCTTGATCCCATAGAGCAGGGGAGCTACAGGCTTCCTCTCCCTGCTCAAGAAAGAAGTCCCAAGGACTCAGAGAGAAGATAGCTTTATAGCTCTCCTAGAAGGCAAATCTCGAGGAAGCGTTTCCCATTTTCCTGGCCGAACAGTCATTCCACAGGTTCTGAGCCACAAGTTGCAAGGTAATAACTATCTATGGTATAGATGGATGAGACACAGGGGTTATTGTAAGCATGCATTTGAACCCAAAATGTGCAATTTGGAAACAAAAAAAATCTGTGCAGCTGGAAACTGAGCGATCAACTCTGATGCTTCACTATTAGATCCACCCATTTCTTCCCAGTTCATCTGTGTCAGTTTCCAATTGCACGTCTTTCCTCCTAGAGGCACATTTTGTACCCAAATGCGTGCTAAGGAAAAATTATGGTAGGACAGTTACCCAAAGGTAACTGTCTTTCCTTTCCCTCTCTTTAGTCTGTTGAAGTCAGCTGAGTTTGCTGTTAGTTTGCCGTTGATCTGTCCACAACTGCAATGAAACATTTTCTTTTTGTCCTTTGTCCTACAAATGTCTCAGAGTGAGTTATGGAGACTGTAAGTGCCAGTTAATGAGAAAGGGGTGGGCTATGGGGAACGTGCAGCTATTCTCCTCTGCTCCACTTGTAGCAAAGGGGATTTTAACCAGAATTTCAAAACTCTGCTACGATGACCCTGGTCAAGGAAGTCACTTTTCCAAACCGTGTAAAGAACCGCCCTCTATTTTCAACGCCCCCATTAAGGCACAGCCCTAAGGAGACTTGACTCCTTGGAGGGGAATGGACTAGTGAGTCTCATTCCGTGTGATGTCTTCTTCAGCTTTGCCACTGAGCTGGGCCAAGCCGTTTGCCGCCTCTCCTCCTTGAGCTGAAGCTGAGCCCCTAGCCATGTTGCGGGTCAAGAGACACCAATCCAGCCTTGTGAATGTTTTGTGCGTTTCTGAGCCATAGGTCCAAACGAGGGGCTCGTTTGGACAGATGCAGAACGGTCCATAAAACTTTGGGGCCCCTATGTATGAAAGGCTGCTGGCGTAATCTTGCTGAATGTTTTCTGTTAAGCACAGCTGTATGGAGTTGTGTGTTTTTAAAGGACATGTCTTTCAGTTTGCACAAAACAAAGGTGAGGTTTGTCAGGCCCGGCCAATGTCTTCTACGAAGAACGCCCCAATGAGACAAGCAGGAGTTGATTTAAGTCTACAGCAACCATTGCTATGAATTGAGATACTCCAGTGCAACCTCATATATTTCGTTGACTTCAAATACAGGCTGTCCAGTCATTGCACAGTGTCAGGACACCTCCAACATAGGGCAGCCCTCACAGTGTCTTCAAGGTATGAATGGTGGTCAAGGGGTGGTAGACCACGACCATCCCTCGGCGAGATTCCGTGGCTCAGTGGGGGTTTGAAGCCAGGTCTCCTGAGTCCTTGCCCACTATGCTCTTCCCCCTCCATCACACACGGAGAGAAAAATGCAATTGCAACACAAAACGAGTGTTAGCAAAAAAAAAAAAAAAATTAAGGCACAATTAAAAAACACGAACAACAAAATTTTAAAACACACCACTAAGAAAAATATTGTGCCCAACTGGGTAGTGAGGGGGAATCAACCTTCTGGACTTGATAAAAAAAAGTCTGTTTGATTCCCCCCCCCCTCCCCTTAGATTCCATTTCTTTACAACTCATATATGTGAAACACAAACAGTTGGATAGAGAGCAAACGGTTCAGCAGCTTTATCTTGTGTGTGGCTCGTTGTACTAGGGGGCACGTTGTGTTCCTGCTCTGCTTTCTTCCATGTACTGTAATACAATTGCCGGTACGTGTGTGTTGACTTCTTCAAGGAACATCCTTCCAGGATTTCAGAGCTCACTGCGCCCTCTGATATAGTTGGATTTTGTATCCAGAGAATATGTTAACTGTTGGGTTGACTGTACAGTACTCAGCTTCGCCTACGGCTTTTGCTCAAAGGGCCAATGTGGTGTTGCGTTTTTAAACACGTGTCTGGAATCTGTTCACGGAAAGAATTCCACCTCGCGCCGAATGGGTTAGCATGGTGTTTGGTTTACCACAGCTAAAAGTTCTGTCAAAGTTTCCACTGTAAATCCAGTGTTTTCAGCGGTTTTAAGCTAAGCTAATAAAAATTTTAAAATATGAAAATTGTATCTGAAACTTGGCTAAATGGCTTTCTTGTGCCTGAGCCTTTTGCCGTTTGAAAATCTTTTCAATATAAAATCTGGTTTTTTTAAAAAAGATACCCTTCTCACCCATTGTTAAGCATGACTGAGCTATTAAGGGTGGAAACAGGAGGGAGTTAAGGGGATCTTCGTTTGAAAGGGACATTCTTAATTTCTCATTTAGGACTCCCAAGATTGTGTTTGGAGGGCTGTGCTTTTAAAGAGCTGTTGTGTAAGAGCAGAAGTTTTCCAAGTACCCATGTTACGTCCAAGAAGTGGGTTATACGTTTTCCAGTGAATCATCCTGCCCTGGCCAAACTCCACAGAGTACCGTAGGAGTTGCATATTATTATTCAGCCGCCTTGTTAAAATCACACTAAGCGGTTCAGGCATACCCCATAAAGTGTTGTTTCAGAGATGGACTTCAGGAATGGCTTGCCCTTGGTTTTGGTGGTGCCCACCACTGTTTCTGAGTTACTAAAAAGACGCCCTGTATACATTTTATTTGTGCATTTCACCTGTGTACCTTTCATACGAATGGAGGCTTACCTTGGCTATATATGGGGAGGGTCCCCCTTAGGAAGAAGAAATCCTTGAATGATTTGGCTCCTTTGGGTTAGAAACTAAGGACCAAGCCCTGAATTGGATAATTTCTCTGGTTTTGGTAGGGTGGCACAGTGGCACCCTTCCTGTGAACACTCCGACATATGTCCAGATCATACCTATCAATATCCTTGCCGCAAAATATTTTAGGAAAGTTTTTCCAAGATGTTGTGAGTCATGAACTAGGACTTATGGTAAAACATGAATAAAACCAGCTCGGCATACTCCAAGCGCAAGATCTACTTGTTATCCTTGGCTTGCACAATTAAGACTGAGTGTGCAAAGTTTGGGAAAAAGAATCCGGCCGTCTCTCCAGGACTATTAAATGACCGTGACTGACCATTGCAACACCAGTCACTGGTGTTGGACGTTGTACATGCTGCTTCCCTCCTCTGGTGTGGATTTAAGTTCTGCGATGATGATGATGATCTGTTTGCAGAGGCTTTGTTTCATACGTCTGAAAAAGCAAATGGCCAAATGAAATGTGAGCGTTTAAGGGGTGCCACAGAACTTCCTAAAAGTCTGAAAAGTGGTTTTGTGCTTTTTGTTTTGTTTTGATTTTGCTAAAATAAAACCCTTTTAACCCATAAAAGCAGGCCGGTTTCTGAGAAAGGAGTTGGAGGGTAATGCTCCCCCTAAATCCTGAGATCCTGGTTTTCAGCAGGTCTTCTTGCCACCAAACTATTTCAGTGAATCATCCTGGCCTCTCTAAGCGTCCCTCTTCCTTTGGGGTTGACCGTAAGGTGGGGTGAGCATGCTGATACACAGAGAGCATATTCGACATTGGGAGTCTCAGGTTCGCAACCCTCCTGTGAAGAAGTGAATGTCAGGTCTCTGGCTGCAGTGCCAGAGGTTGGGGGTTCGATTTCCCCCACGGGGCCTCCTTGACAGAGGCTCGATTCCATGACCCGAAGGGGTCCCTTCCAGCTCTGCCGTTCTAAGATGGTGATGATGATAACTGAAACAAACTCACCAGGACATTTTTAAACTAGCAGCTTCCGGACTCTGTCTAGCTCCCTGCATCCTGCCTGGGCAATCCTCTTCCACCTCTTGGTTCATGGGCCCATGGATGGTAGGGGTTGATTCTCAACGTCCTGGGAAGAAATGATCCTTGGGAGTTCCTACTGGCTTTTGTGCCATGGATCCCACTTGAAATAGAAGAATAGTCAAGGAGAAGAAAAAGAAAGAGAGGAAAAACCTAACTTATATTTTTTTTTTCGAAAAGGGGTTAATGGACAAAACAGGAGGCAAAACGGTCACATGCTTTAAACCCACAAAATCCCTTCGTTAAAGCCAAGCTTGTCAGTCATTCTTATAGGGCACGGCAAGGGCAGGGAAAGGGGAGAGGCTGGGCTTATTCATGGGGGGGAAGAGATCAGGAAGGTCCCCCCCTTCGGAGGTGCTTTCTGTCCTTCACCTTTGACAGTTCATGTTCTCCGTGGTTTGCAGGGCGGCTCGCTCTTCATCCGGATTGCCAGACAGACGGAAGGAAAGACAGAGCGGGGCGTGGCATTGCTTTGAAGGTATGTGTCTCCTAATTGCTTTCTTTGTGTCACGGGCCCCCCCCCCAATGATCAAAACAACCTCAGCATTTGCTGGCAATGAATCGCGGTTGGTATTTGCTGGCAACGAATCAGAGCAGAGCGGGTAAGCTGGTCCCTTCATGCCAGCGCCGGGAAGGTGAAGGTAGGTAAACACCTGCGGTGGCATTTCCAGAATGCTGTTTCTGTGTTCGTAAATACCTTCATTAAAAAAAAGAGATTAAAGGTGTTATACTGTTGCATTGTACTGGATTTCACTAACTATGGCTAGTGCTTAAACTATTTTGCTTCCTTAACCATGTTTGCGGTCCTGTATAAAATGACACAGACCATGGTTTAGCTGGCTAAGCAAAGATCTCGGGGGGAGGGATATCACAAGAAGGAGTGGGTTGCTTTGCAGTGATAAACGTTCTAATGGGGATGGGCTAGATAATTCAACAACAAGACCTTCTTTGCATTCAGAGGGTCTGACATGAAATTCCTGAAGGCTTCCAAAAGTGGCTCACTTGAACGTCCAGAGAGCCCCTGCCGGACTGAGTATGGTGGTGCAAGGCCTGGTCCAACACAAAGCAGCATCCTATGCAGTAGAATTGAAGAATTTGTTTTGCTGGAGGAAATGTGACACTTCCAAGGAGGGGGATTTGAGTCACCAGACTCGCTGTCAAGTCAGGCTTAAATTGCACCAGTGACTTGACTTGGACTCAAGTCCCAAGTCCCAAGTCCAAGACTTGCCAACCTTTCCCTGGAAGCTCCGTGGTTGGTAAACCTGTTTCACATACTGGTTTGTAGCTATTCCGTAATAATGGTTAAGGAATGTGGATAAAAATACTCCGACTTTATAACCAAGCCCGGTCTCTATCTAGGACTACGGAATGGGTCCCTTCTAGACCTTTTGGAAATCGTTAATCCAAAGGGTCACTGTGAATTGGAATGACTTTGGCAGCGCATAACATGCAAAGAATCTGATTCCTTGCACGTTCCTCGACTTGTTTATTTTCCTTTCTTTTCCTGTTGAAGTTTGTTTGTTCCTCTAACTTTGCACGCGTTGGCCTTGCTCCGTAGATGCATGCAAGGTTTTGTGTTTGCTGTTTCAAGGGACCCTCCGAAGGTGCCTAAAACTGAGCCTCCGTTCAGCTAAAAACCTTGGAGTAAGACCTCAAACGGGGTGGGGCAGGAACACCCTCGGCCAGTGCCAAGAATGCGCTGGTGCCGACGCAGCCCAGAGGTGGCCCCTGAGAGACCTGGCTGGTTCATGGCTGCTAAGATCTGACTCGTGAGATCCGGGAGGATGAAACACAACCACTGAACAAACAAGAGTCTCCTAAGCCCCTTGGATATTTAAATCTATCACACCACCTTTGTGAAAGGAAAAAGCCCCATGGCGGATACAGTAGGAAATAAAAGACTTTCTGTCCGCTGCATGGTGATGGGGATTAAGAGACCTGTGATCATCAGAACGTCTCTGTGGGGGCAGGTGGGGAGAGAGGAATGGGGTAGAAGAGGCTTAATGAAAGAAGGGCACAGGGAGAGAATCAAGCATGTGACCCCCAACTAAGAGAGGTGATGTGGGGGGCAACATAGGGGAATCTGTTTGATAGGCTGTTCCATGACCTTTATTGGAGACAGAGAAAGAGAGCCTAACGAGACATAGCGGAGTATCCTGGCTGCCATGCCACATCTTCCATAAAGAAAATCGGCCACTGACGTGTGCCATCTCTCCTGATAATCTCTAGTAATAGAATTAAGTGCTTAGGCCACTCCTCTGGGTGGCAAACAAATGACATAATAGATACATGCAAGAGCCATAATAAAATTAGCATCGGACAACAGGGGGTGGTGGAACCCCCATACTATAAAAACAGGTGCTACAGGAACACTAGGAGGGGAAAATTTATTAAGTACCATGTATTATAGGCTCATCTGATGGGGATAAGGGAGAGGGCCTTCTTTGTGGCTGCTCCTGGACTCTGGAACTCCTTCCCACTGGAGGCCAGGCTGGTCCCCCATCTTGGCTCTCCTTCTGTCAAGTAGCCCAAGACTGTTCTTTTCAGGTAGGCTTTCCTCCCAATGACTCGTTTGACCAAGGGGATTTTGAAACGGGATTGTTTTATTCTGTTGTTTTACCCGAGCTTTTCATATTGCTCTTATTTATGAGTTGAGATCGGCACAAACTGAACTACGAGCCGGGTGGAGTGGGGGTGGGGAAACCCCACGAACTGGGCTGGTACAGAGTGTGATTGGCCCATTTGGTTGGGGCCATGGGAAAGGTGGCCTTCTCTCTTGCTGCAACTAGCAAGGGAGTCGCAGGTTACTTGGCTATTATAAAAGGGGGTCGTGACTCGGAACACGATCGGGACCCAGTGCTTTAGGAGAAAGGAAGCCTATACATATTTAAAATAAATAAAACTGATCATTAGCACAGCAGGCTGTCTCGGCCAGGCATCGCCACCTGGCACCCTTGGGCAGCTGCCGACGCCCCGCTTCTAAGAGTGAAATGAATGGCAAAGTCTGAGGTCTATAGAGTCCCAGAGCCGACCATGGAGGGCAGTGCCTCTCCTTCTTGGGCACTGTGAGTTCAACCAACCAACCAACCAAGCACAAGGTCTTAAATAACTTTTTGTTTTCATGACTTGTGTCGTCATGGGGTCTCTGCCATTGTGCCATGGAATGCCATGGAGGGGATGGACTTTTGTGAGTTAAAGTCACCATGGTTGGTGGGTGGGTGGGTGGCAGGCTCCTGACTTTCCAGGAGGCTTTTTTTGGACCGCATCCTGTCAAGAGCCCCCACGGCTACACTCCTGGACCTTGGTTCCTTCTGCTTCTCTTGTGCAGCCTCTCTCTGTTGATCTTCTTCTTTCCTGGTCTGAAATCTGATTCCATCAGGTTTCTTCTTTTTAACTTCTTCCCCCTGCATGGATTTGCTTGACGGGCTGAGACTTCATGAGGTTTGCTACGGCAAGGGGTTTGTCGGCAATTAAAGTAAGCTTTATAAAAGCCGAGCTCACTGGACCGATGGTCTTAAAACTCATTTTAAGAAGGCTTCTCTGTAAGCCTTTGGCTACTGCTGGTGGGATCCTGCCAGCTCTACATTGACCCCGTTTTCCTGAACTAGTTTGCTTCACTCTCTAGAGCCTTTGTCATGAGATGCTTCTTAAGTTCTCTCCCTGTCTCACGATTAAACCGCCTGGGCTGACGAGCTGTTTCGTCTTTGAGGTTCGTTCCAGCTCTCTCCGCACCAACAATTACGCAGTTTGGATTTTTGTTCCTGTGGCACAGAATTTAGGAGCAAGCAGACAGGCTATTGAAAATTGATTATGGGCTACCAAATGGCATTGTATACAGTGGTGCCTCGCTAGACAGTTACCCCGCGTGACAGTTTTTTCGCTAGACATTGGCTTTTTGTGATCGCTATAGCGATTCGCAAAACAGTGATTCCTATGGAGGAATTTCGCTGGACAATGTTTGGCCCCTGCTTCGCAAACAGAGTTTTGCTAGACAATGATTTTGACAGCTCCCTTCGTACTCGCAAAAAGGTGTTTTCGGGACCTAAGCTTCGCAAGACAGCGATTTAAACAGCTGATCGGCGGTTCTCAAAGCAGCTTTCCTATGGCCGATCTTCGCTAGACAACGACGATTCTTCCCCATTGGAATGCATTAAACAGGTTTCAATGCATTCCAATAGGGAAATGCTTTTCGCTAGACGATGATTTCGCTAAACAGCGATTTCAGTGGGACGGATTATCATCGTCTAGCAAGGCACCACTGTATTTCTGGGAGGCTTCTTGAAACAAAACAGGTTCCAGGACTCCCCTTCCCGGCTCCTGTAGCCTCAAGTTTATATATGGAGCAGAAGGTAACAGCATCCTTTTCTCTCTTCCCGTTCTTTGCCAACAACATTTTGGACACCTCCCTGGCAGGTAACTTTAGCCTTTTCCTCCCCTGCCCTGGTTTTCTTTTTAACTTGGCCGGGACCGGTTTTTATGGAGGCGCCCCTCCCTCCTGTGGCAGAAATGTAGTTTAATGTAAACCTAGCTCTGAGGCAGCTTTTTCTCATTTTTAAACTATTTCATATCAGTTGCTGGCCTGAAATTTGTTTTCTTTGAATTTTGGTTGGGAAACTGGTCTACATTTCTCAGGATATCTCTTTAGGAATCTTGGCAGAGCCTGCCCCGTATCTTTTGAAAAGGCCGTAAATGTAAAACAGAAGGGAGATATTAAAAGGAGCATAAACAAGTCTCTTTCTTCACTCCGGTTGCCCCCCTGCCACCTTTTTGCCCAGCTTCAGACAGGAAAGAAGGGGGTCTGTCTTTCCTCTCTTCCCCCCTTTCCGTTTCCCTGGAGAAGAGTAACTTTGAGGGTGCCTCAGCAGGAAACGAAGGGCTAATTGGGAAGGGGGTGGAGGAAAGACCGTGTCCTGGGATCAAGATCACTGGATTGATGATCAGGGAGAGAAGTGAGATCCTGACATTTCAAGAGAAGCAGGTCTCTTTTTTTTTAACCTTATGTGCCCTGACACAAAATTATGTGCAAGTATGCTTTTATGGTTCCCTGTTAATCTGTTCTTTTCTTTTGCCTTCTGATCTCTTTTTCTTTCCTTTTCTTTTGTCTTCTCCTTTCTTTTCTCTTCTCTTCTCCCTTCCTCCCTTCCTCCCTTGATCCTGAGCATTTCTGGACGTTAACTTCTCTCTGCTCTCCAGGGCTGGTCCTGCGCATATGTTTTAGACCAGTGGTTCTTAACCTGGGCGATAATGCCCCCCAGGGGGCGATTTCATTTTTCAGGGGGGCGGTAGAACGAAAAGGGGCGGTGTGGGGGCGCTGGAGCAGAAGGGGGGCAGTAGGGGGGCGCTGGAGCAAGCCAAACCTGTGAAGATGGCTGCAGCCTTTTTACATTGTGCATGAATATATATTTTCCTCCAATTTTAATTTACTTTCAGACTTTTTGTCTTGAAATTTTTAGTTCCTGAATTTGTTTTTATGCCCTTTTTATATTTCTTTTTACGTCTTAAAATTCACTTGCAACTAAATCATTAAATGTTACTTTTTTGGGGGGCATTTCATTTTCTTGGAATTTAATTTTGTTTTCAGGGGTCATTGGATTTAAGTGTCTGAAATAAATAAATAAATAAATAAATAAATAAATAAATAAATAAATAAATAAATAAATAAATAAATAAATAAATAAGATATCATCACCACGGGGAGGGGGGCGATGATAACTTCCTCAATGGCTCAAGGGGGCGTTTCTTTCAAAAAGGTTAAGAACCACTGTTTTAGACTGATGTTGGGAGGGGAGAGAAGGACATTGGAGGCGGGCGCAGGGGAGAAAAGCTATGGAAGCCGGTGCCACCCTGCACTGTATCACAACAGATTTCATGTAGGATTTGTTTTCTGAACCGCAGCACCTTTTCCAGAACTTATGAGATGAAGCTCATGACTACCTGTGTGTGTGTGTGAAAGGGCAGAGGAAGGGCAAAGATGCTTGTGCAGGTTTGCATAAAACTTATATAGAGAGGCACAGATTTAAACACCAACACCAAGAACAGCGTGCCCTCCGGCCCATTCTGACTTAGGGTGACCTTTTTCAGGGGTCTCTCAGGCAGAGAGAACTTAGAAGCGGTTCACCCTTCCCTTTTGACCATTCTCTGGGACTGTGCCGCTGGGCATAGGGGGAGAACGAAAGCGGGGGGAGGCAGGAGAATGGACCTTATACAAGGGTAGCCATTTGCTGTCGGGTTAGGGTTCCATCCGAAGGAATCCTAGGGTTTTGTCATTAGGTGAGGGGATTCTGAATTCTCCGCTGGAGAACTCTTGTCCTGTAGTTGAAGGAGGAAAATTGAGAATTCCAGGGATGGGGAGTTGAGTTCAGGGACTTGGCTGTCAAGTTGGACTTGACGCAGACTTGACTCGGGCTTTCCTCCCCTCCCCATAACTCAGACTCAATGTCCAACTTGGAACTCGCCCATCTCTCCCTTTTATTTGGAAGGGGAGGAAGCTTGTTTTTTATGGGGACTCAAGACTCAGACGTGGACCCAAAGTCTTGCCGACATCCCTGGAGAATTCCAAGCCCCTGCCCCAAGCGGAGCGGTTTGGACAGATGGAACAACGAGCCTCATCCGCCACCCGCTCTGCTGGATGCATGGGTGGGAATGGGTGGCTCATTTACAAGCAAGGAGGGGAACCGAGTGGGAGGAAAAGGCATGGCTGTTTCTTCTAACACGAACCGGTGGGTTCTCGTCAATGCCCTCTGAACGTTGGCCGCCCTGGCAAAGCCCCAGCAGCGATGTCCTCGTTCCGGTTCCGTGGCTCTCCAAATGATAAGCCCAGGCTTCCAAAGAAAAAGGGATTTGGTGTCGTATCAAAATGTTATAAATAAGATTGGTAGAGGCAACTGGATAAAAAATATCCCAGTAGGAATTCTGAGACCCTTCATACTTCAGTGTCTCTTGTAGGTCAAGTTGTTGCAAAAAAATGAACCATTCGAACCCCTGGGTGGGCCAATTTCCAGTGACCTACAAGATGGGGGGGGGAGGAAGGGAACACCCACTGCAAAAGGTCTTTTTAATTATTTATTCTGCAGAAAAAAAGGGGTATACATGGGTTAATACCCAAATCATGGGTCTCGGAGTTTACAGATGCCTGCGAGCATTTGTATAACCTACTAATCACTCAACATTCACCTTATCTGCATTCCTTACTGGGCTCGTATCGTAGACCTCTGGTATAGCGGACTTCTGGCCTCTTTGCCATATGTTCAGGGGTCTCTCTCTTTGCTGTCTCATCTCTAACCCTTTTCTGTGTCACCCCATTCCGGTTTTCCCGAATTCCTTGAACAAGACCTTCAGCCCATTCCTTATATGAGTAAAGGTCATGGGCTGGATTCTTGTAAGTGTCTTAATATCGAACCTGGCAAGCCGATACATAATGGTACTACAGTACTTATACTAGACATAACCACGATTGAAAATGAATTTCTTAACATAGTTGCAAGAGATGAATGTGTATCATTACTCTGTGCTGATAGATATACCTGAATACTGTATTGCCAGCTATATGGATTGGGTTAATTGATCTCTGTGTGAATATAAGGAAGGGAATGAATATTTCCTGCCAGAGCAGTATGACAATGGAGAGGCGGTGAGCACTCCAACACTGGAGGCCTTCAAGAGAAATGTAGACAACCCTCTGGCAGATATCTTTTGCTTTCTATGTATCCCTGCATCGAGCGGGGGGGGGGGTTGGACTTGATGGCCTTATGGGCCCCTTCCAACTTCACTATTCTGATTCTTTGATTCTACTTCAAGCACAGTTTTGCAGCCATGGGCTGATCTCCATACATAGGCTGTTGCTGCTAACTAGTCGGGAGAGAAGGATAAATGCAGGTGTTAAATCTGGCACCTTTTCATTTCCCCTTCTTAGAAGGGAAGTGGAGAACTTTTAAGATGGCAACATTGATTTCTCATCCTGGTGCAGCGTTTGAAAGATCATAATAATCACGCTTGCAGCACTTTTCAGATATTTCCTTTGTGTGCAGAGAGGAGCTGAAAACATTCATTTGATGGCAGTTTCAATGGTGACCTCAATCGCAAGCAGCTAATCTTCTCCCATTCTGTGCAGAAAATGAAGGAAGGTGTTGTTCCTCCGGCACTTAACACGAAAAACCACTGCTTAGGGTTCTGTCTGAGCATCCCTTAAATCTGAGCTGCAGTCCTTGCTACAGTGACTTAGTAAATTATGGTCCCCATAGGGATCCTATTTTATACAGGGCTACCAAGTGAGACGACATTTGCAGGAAGGCTATTTTCCTGCCTCGCATCGGCGTCGCTTTCCAGCCGTGCTCTCTGAACACTTAATCCTTTGTTATGAAATCAGTTCACTGAACATTTGGAGGTGGTGTTAACAAGATTAAGTTATTTTCCCTGGTGGCAATTGCAGTGGATTGTCCAAACTTGTGAAGCTAGTTAAGGTGAGCCTTTTCATGATTTTCCAGGTAGGGAGCACTCAGACGTAGTTCCCTGTTTCCTTCTTCTGGAAACGTGCAGCTTGCCCAAGGCTACCCAGACTGGCTCTACTCGCAGGAGGCACAGCGAGGAATCGAACTCCCAACCTTTGGCTCCACAACCAGACGCCCAAATCACTGAGCTATCCAGCCAACTGTGCCCATCTGCACATTTTAAAAAAAATGTATCTCCCGAAGGGCCCCACGTTCTCTTTCTCTTGATATCTAATACCTTCTAGTCTTTGAAGGCTGGCACTCTTTTTTCAAGCTAGGAAGATAATAATGATAACTAGTTTTCTTTGCTTGTATTTAAAACTACTCAGACAGATCCTCTCTTCTTTTTTTTAACCAATCTCTGAGGGATATTTTTTTTTGTTATGTCAGAAGAAAAGGGTTTTTGGCTTCTACACATGGCATAAAAAGGAATAACTGCAATCAAACCAAAAATAGCAAAACCCAAGAGCACTAATAGAGGAGAATCATAATGGCTCTTTCAGAGGAACTGCTCAAAGCAGTGATGGTAAGATTTCAAACCTCTAGGGATGAGTAATTTTCATCCAGAAGCGCTTTTATCATCAGGAATGCACTCTGCTGGGTAGGAACCAAGCGTTTTTGCTTGTGAACAATTGTGGCAACGTGCTTTTTCAGCAGGACCTCGTTACTCCTAAGAGTTATGGATGCTTAGTATTAATTTTGACTGCTGATCTATCAAAAGCTGATTTTATTTTATTGTCCCTATTTATTTATTGGCCAAGGCTGTCATAACACAGGTACCGAATTCTCAAAATGGTCAACATTCATACGTTCGTTTAAGCAATCCCCTTCCTCTTGAAGTTATGAAGGTGACAGCTTCAAAATTAGGCAGGCCAGGTCTGCTACCATTAGAGAAACTAGGAAAGTGGTGGAAAGAAGCTTTCAGTGACTGAGAAGGGGCTTTATTGCTTTACAGCCTTTGCCTCTGCAGGGGGAGCAACACTCATAATGAATTGGGCAGATTCTTCTCAGTTTCCAAAATTCGGATCACCTGGGTATAGAATGTTATTTTATTTTTTTAGTAGCCAACAGTTTTAGCATAGACAATTAGTCTGTTGGTGGAACGTGGTCGGCTCGTACATCCATCGTCCTCTGAATGTCACCATCCTTGAGCATACTAAGTGGTGTAAAGCTGTGGTACGAATCATTTTAGCCCAAATTACTGTGTGGGAAGGGCCAGGGGTAAATTTTCCAGTTTGTCCAATTCTACAATAAGCAAGCAAAGCGCAGCTCAGTGCTATGCAGGTTTACTCAGGAGTAAGCCCTAGTGAAGCAACTTTCTCAGCTGCAAAACACAATTCTGTGAAGAAAGTTCCAAGGCTGTAATGAGGGTGAGGAGAATAGGGATTTTAAAAGGGCTCCAAAATGTAAAGATGAATTTGCATTTAGGAAATGTGTTAGGAAAACAAATGGCAATACTTGTTTTTTGTTTGTTTGGGGTTTTTTTGAAAGGAGAAACTTCCTTTTATTTGCTCCTTTTTTCTCTCTGTGGGAATTCATGCTCACGTCTCAAGGCTAAATAGGTGGGGAGGTGTGTTATTTGACCCAGGTTCCATAAATGCATAGTTGTCCTTGTGGTTGTGCTCCTGTGCTAAAATCTGTTGGTTTTTACATAGCATCCGGTCTCTGCTCTGTGGTCAGAGAGAACAGAAGCAGCAACTTGAGGAGGAGCATCTGTAGGCCAGAATTGGCCAAAAGGCTGAAGGTTCCCAACTCTTGTATTCTTGAAGGCTTTCACGACCATCTCCCCCCCTTATCACAACAATACGCCCATAACAAAAAACACCCTGATCACCATAATCACCCCATCTCCTGAAAAGGACAAAAAGCTGATCCCACAGCTACAAATACTCAACTATCCCACACACTACACCAGAACACAGACAGAGTTCTAACTCCTGCCCTCTGAAGATGCCGCCCACAGAGACTGGCGAAACGTTAGGAAGAAAAACCTTTGGAACATGTCCAAACAGCCCAAAAAACCTACAACAAACTCCCTAACTCTTGGTTTAAGGATCTTTAAAAAGAGCAGAGCAAAAAAAAAATTATGCATTGCTTCTGCAGTGTTCCATTTGTTTGACAGACCGAGTGGTGATTTCTCCCTCAAATTAATTAATTTGACACAGCCCTAGAAGTTCCTGCTGCTTCCCTATCAGTAGTAACTCATAATTTGCATTGAAACCAGAACTTGCTGGGGTGAGCTTGGTGGGGACACGGGAGAGGAGGGCCTTCTCTGTGGCTGCTCGCAGACTCTGGAACTCCCTCCCACTGGAAGCCAGCCTGGCCCCATCTTTACTGTCCTTACACAAGCAGGCAATGACCTTTCTCTTCAAGCAGGCTTCATCTTAGTGACTGACTGTCTAAAAGACAGTAAACAAGAGGGTTAATATTGTGTTGCTTCTAAATCTGTTTTTATGCCTAACATGTTTAATGTTATTAACTCTTTTTTATTAACTGAACAATTTACTCTTCTTAGCTTTTAATACTATATTTTTAATTATGTAAGCTGCCTTGGGTCCTTTTTAAGGAGAAAGGTGGGGTAAAAATATTTTAAAGAAATAAAATAAACATACGGGGCTCACGATTCTTTGCCATTCTCCAAGGTCCTAAGCATAAGGAAACGATATCTTCCCGCCTGCCCCCCACCATCCACTTTTAAAAAAGATTAGGTGCCGTTGCATTAAGCAGACAGCTGCCATTCTGGATGGCTTTGCATTATTAACCATAACTACTGCGGAAAGTCGTGCAGACTCTGAACGGGTGCAAAAAAGAACACTCTTTTGGATTTATCCGATTAATAATAAAACCACACGACGGTGATGAATACATTGATCGGCGGCAGCACGGGAAGGGTGGGAAGAAGAGGCCAAACCAGCTTCTGCTTAGCAACTGCGGAGTACATAAAACTTGGTCTATAAGGAAATTAAAACCAGGCCTGCCTCCCATTCATCCACCCTTCCTCACGAACACGACAGTGGAAACGATTCCAGTTAATGTGTGACCTGGCAGGCAGGAGAAATGCATGCGTTTTCCAGCAGTGCAACCATTGCATTCTCCTCTACTCTGAAATATCTAAGTGGTTTCTCCCCCACCCCCTTTTGGAGGAAGATGTTCTTTCAGTGACATTTCCCGTTTCTTCATAAAGGACTTCCACGTTTCTTAAAGTGTGTTAGCACTGCCTCTCTGAAGTGGGAGTCCTGCACCTGAACTCCTGCCTCACCACCTTTAAGAGGATTTGAATTGACAAACATCTGTTCAGCTGAAAAGCGAACCCACACGAACGTTCATGCTTACCTCTGCTCAGCACTAATTGGCACGGTATACAAAATCAATCAATCAATCAATCAATCAATCATTTTCATTATGAATACTCTATACAATGGTGCCTCACTTAACGACATTAATTCGTTCCAGCGAAATCGTTGTAGAGCGAAAACGTCATAAAGCGAAATTAAAAAGCCCATTGAAATGCATTGACAACCGTTCAATGCGTTCCAGTGGGCTGAAAAACTCACCGTCCAGTGAAGATCCTCCACAGGGGCAGCCATTTTCGGTGCCTGTAGAGCGAGGAATCCGTCCAAAAACACAGCAGGGAACCATTTTGAGCACCCGGTGGCCATTTTGAAAACCCGACGATCAGCTGTTTTGATCGTTGTAATGCAAAGAATCGGTTCCCGAAGCAGGGAACCAATCTTCGCAAAGTGAAAAAACCCCATTTAAAACATCATTTTGCAATCGCAATTGTGATCGCAAAAACATCATTGTGAAGCATATTCGTCATTATACGGGTTAATCGTTAAGCGGGGCACGACTGTACTTCACTCCACTGCAGCAGATTTCCTATTGACTCTGCCCGAAAACTGAGCATTTACTTCCCATTAGAAACAGAATAGGCATTCATTTCATTGAGCCCCTAACTGGCAAAACAAGAAAAAAATCATTTCGACAGCCTTGCTGTCTTTCATTTTCTTAATGCTAAATGACGGTTTCTTGTGATCCAAACATTTGTTCCAACCAGGACAGGTTAGGCGGCTCTCTTCTCAGCTCTGTCTAAAATTAGCAGGATTCATGAATACTAGGGGGGGAAACCTGAAAAAAAATATTTGAGATGTCTAAACCAGCTCTCACGACCACAACATGCCTCTGGTTTTGAGGAAATATATAGTGTTCATTCCGACCAGATGGGTCATGGGTTGCTCACAAGGTCCAGAGTTGTTGGTCAGGAGTCAGAAGGTTGCCAAGCAAATCGTTATCGGCTTCGTAGGGCGAGCTGTGCGATGTTGCTTACTACGGTGTTGACACAAAATACAGATGAGCGGCCCACCATGGAGCTGGCGTTGTGCAGCCGTTGAGTGCCAAAGCAGAATGACTGACAGCGATGGTGCGTTTCCCAGTCCGTTTGTCTCTGAATCCATTCAAAGCAAGGCTGGGGCCAGGAGAGAAAAGGCGTAACGTGGGCGGAGGATGGCTGGGCCCGTTCCCTGGCAGCTCTTGAGGGCTATCCTTCTCCTCTGAGGCTCCATGGCAAGATCGCCTCTTCAATCCTTTTTTTGCTTAAGAAGAAGAGGTGATTTAAGAGTGGAAGGTACTATAAGAGAAGAAAAACCATCTTTTCTTTCCTGCAGTTCCTTTTCCCTAAATCTCACCCCCATGTCCTTCGGGTTCAAGTCTGGGTTCTTCTCCATCAGGCTGAAGTTCATGCTATGAACCAGGAATGCCTCTGTTCAAATCTTTGCTCCTTGGCCTTAAACTCGGTGAGCGATCTTAGACCAAGAGGGTTTCACTCAACCTCAAGTCATCACATCTGGAGATGAAATCACCAATCTACCAGCCAGGACGACGACGATGATGATGAAATTTGATTTAATACGTGTAACTCCCATCTCAGGAAGTGTGGAAGGGATGGTCCCTCTCGAATTGGCCTCCTCAGCCACGCTAGACGCTCTTCCAAGTCCTCCAGACAGAGCATGTGGCCCTCGTCTCTCGAGACTGAAGGGTGCCTAATCATTAATGCCATTGCATTCCTCTGTGGTATAGCTGTTTTATTAGTTACATTTTAGCACAGGGTGGGAGACATTTGGCCCTGAGATGTTCTGGAGCTCAACAACTGTAATGCTTTACCGACAATCGTTTGGTCTGGGGTTTCTGGTACGTATTTCAGCTCCACAATATCAGGAAAGCCAGACCTTCTGTGCCCCTGGACCCTGTCTGCTGTGTTGAGAATCAGCATAGAAGGGGGGGGGATCCAAATATTTTAATAAATAAAATAATTATATTCTGCAAATGAACTCCAAAGCTTCCTGTCTGGTCCATTAACAGGGAGGGGCTGCCACTCAGTGGGTGAATCTGTGCTTTGCACGAAGACAGGAGTGTGAGGCCCTTCTCTGGGGAGGCACCCACTCAGAGCCAGCGCCCTGACTTCCCTGCCCTTGCCTCCTCCAGGCACTGCCCCTGATTGGGCGCCTGCTGGAGGAGGCATGGCTCGGAAGCCCCGGATACCTGCTCGGGCAATAAACGAACTGGCACAAATTTCCAAAATGGCAATTTTAAGACCTGGGGATGGCCACAGTTCCCTCTTTCAGTGAAGACAAGACAGAGTTACAGGGACCAAAGATTTGACTACAGGATCAGGCAGCTTCAGAGATGTTGTAAGACAGTCCCACTTATTGCTGTCTCTTAAGCCATCACTGTCACTCCCCCGTCCGAAGGGAATAAGCAATGCTCTTGTTTCTCAACAGAAAAGGAAAGGAAAGAGAAAAGCCATTTTGGCCCAAATGTTGATTAAGACCAGGGTCTCAGGGACAATGTCAATCCCTGCTCTTGCAGCATGGATTCTGGGCCCAAACCCCACCGCCTGAGACATGGAGCCGGCCAAGGCAGATGTACTGAATTGTTGTGGTTAGTAAATAGGCCTGCCGTCGGCAGACTGCACCGTGCGTTGCCATAAATAGCTGAGTTTGCAATGCCCTCTCCAGCAAGCTGGGCGTCTGCCAGAAGCTGGATCCGTCCCCTTGAAGGAAGCTCAGGAATCAAGAGGGGAAGGGAAGCCATGGTCAGCAGTTACCCTCCAGGATTCCAGCGTTTAGGGATGATGATGATGATGATGTTTTTATGTTATGCTCGTACAAAGCAGGCTGCAGATATCGGTCAACCCATGCTGTGCAGGCCAATGAAAGTTTCAATCGCCAAAAAACGACTGAATCTCCAAACTCAACCGAGAGCCAGATAGGCAAAGCCTAAACCCTTATACCAGAATGGAAATCTGGCCGGATTTTGTTCTCAGCAGTGTAACAAAGTGGGACAAAGCTCAATATAATGGTGTTTAGGGCCAGGGTTGTAGGTTTTTCATGTATGCTACAGTATAATTTCAGAGTTCATACGTTATCTTCCGTTGCAGTGGCTAACTGGCTTTGCATGGGTGCAGAAAATGCTGTATTTACTACAGTCCTGTCTATGTACCGTATGCATTTGTCCTGAATGGGTGATTCCCTGGCATGACACCAGGTGTGCTTTGAAGATGTTCTTTCCTCCCCATGTCTGCGGAAATGTCAGAAGGCACATCTTAGCCCCATGTTACTTCCTGTGGCCTGCTGTCCCACCACGACTCTGTATCCTCCCATCTGCATGGCCGGCCGCTCTGCATCGCCCTCTTGAATTCCCCGGCTGTGCATTCGGAAAGGCTTCGCCCCTCCATCGGAAGCAAAGCCTTATCAAATAACGAAGCATGAGGACAACAAAAAGGCTCCAATATAACATTTAGCAGGGAGGGCAAGGATGATCGCATGGGATAATATACATTGCTGGTCCGGCACTTTGAAGAAGGAAGGTAATAAAAAAGTGATCTTAGGAACCTTTAAAGTGGGTTGGATATTTCAGTGGTTTATGGGATCTGGCTGTGGAGCCAGAGGTTGGGGGTTCGAATCTCCCACTGGGCATCTCCTGGGACAAGGACCAGCCTGGGTAGCCTTGGGCAAGCTGCACAGTCCCAGGGCACCCCCTAGAGGAAAAGGGTGGGAAATCACTTCTGAGTATTCATTGATCTAGAAAACCTTGAAAAAGGTGGTCATAAGTCTGAATTGACTTGACGGCACATGATGATGATGATGATGATGATGATGATGATGATGATGATGATGATGATGATGATGATGATGATGATGATCTTGGCACTTTTAAGACTGCACTGAACTTTGACCTTTTGTCATTTGAAGACAAGAATAATGTTACCAAATAGCAGGGCATTCTGCATTTCCTTCCCGCAGTCTGCAGCTTGCTTGCCTTGACACAAGCCAGAGATCACCCTTTCGACACCGATGAGGCTTCCTTTGGGCAGAGAGGCTCACGCACCGTTGGTAGGGGAATTTTAAAAAGGATCTGAGCACCCAACAGGCGGGTCAGGCCCAGGGAGAAAAAACAAACAAACAATCAAAGAATTTGTCCTTACTATTTTTGGAGCCAGGCATGTTATAACTTAGAAAACGTTTTTTTAAAGTTGGCCCTTAAAAGGTTCTTGGCACACAGTTTGCCACCATGGAGTCAGAGTCACCCACATAGTGGAAACACGCCTAATTCGAACTGTCAGATGTTTGAGGGTTGCCAACCTGCCCATCACAGCATGTTTTTGTGGCGGGGGGGCAGCACCATTGTATTAATACCTCTGGGCGTGGAAACGTGGAGGTGCCGCTGGGGTGCCACCTATCCGCTTCAGAAGTCTGTAAGTACTTGCGTAGAGAGAGAGGAGGAGGAGAGAGGGGCCCTTTCTATCTGCGTTTATTTCTTGCACCCACAGAGCTCATTAAGTTTCTCTGAGGCCTTTCCGGTTTGGCCAAAGCTAGCCTGCAAGTCAAATAACCTCCCCTTTTAAAGCGATATCATTACGACGCTCGAAAACATCCTCCAGCCAGAAAATATCGTAAAGCCCACCAAGCGTCATTTAAAAAAAGGACCTTCCAAGAAACCGCAATTGCAATTAATCAAGACATGGTGGAGAGAAAGAGGTTTTAGGCAAGGTAGCACACGGAGAACAGAAGTCCCTCTCGGGACCCAGCGAGGAGACCACCCAGCCAGGGTGGGTTTCGCCGGCCCCGGCCCCTCTTTTAAGAGGATGGGGGGGCTGTTCGAAGAGGGGGCGGTTGTGCCACCCATCGCTTTGCGTCTGTTTCCAGGCCTCCCATTTCAGCAGCGCCTCCTGGACTGGAAAATGTTTGTCTTCCTGGATGTCCAGGGAATTCACAAAGCTCTCCTCCAGCACTGAGGCCAAGCTCACCTGCACGACGGTATTTCCAATCACTCTCGTATGGGCATGAAAGCTGGACAGGTAAGAAAGCCAACAGGGGGGGGGGAGGACAACAACAACCACTTTATTAGTTTGAAAGGTGGTGCTGGAGGAGAGCTTTTCGGATCCCCTGGGCTGCCAGAAAGATGAACAAGTGGGTTCTGGATCAAATGAATCCTGAATTATCTTCTGGAGGCAAAAATGTTGAAACCAAGTTTGGCCTCCTTTGGGCACCCCATGAGAAGGCAGGGTTCTCTAGAAAAGGAAAGGTGGGAGGCAGCAGGGAAAGAGGAAGGCCACAAGTGAGATGGGCTGACTCACTAAACGAAGCCATGGGTTTTTAGTTCGAAGAGTTGAACAGGACTACAGAGGAGGGGACCTTTTGGAGGTCACTCATTCATAGGATCGCCATAAGTCAGAAGCGACGTGATGGCCCATAACAACAGAGGTTAAAAAACGAGATCTCAGAGGCTTATTCTAGATATCCTTCCATACGTTCATCCCCCTTTTCTCCTCCAGTGTCCCCCCAGAAGTAAAAACCAAGCTCCCACAGCTGGCTAGAGCCGCTTTGACAGGGCCAATTATCATCTTCTAGGCAGAAAATGAGTTTGACATTCGGAGAAGCTTAGCGTCAGGCCAGCCTTTGATTTTCTTCCCTGCTCATGGTCAATTAACCTTTTGGAGTGCTCCCAGGCCACGCTTGCCACTTTGCTTTCTGACCTTTTGCTAGGGATCTGGCAAGCTATTAAATCAGCCCGGGAGCAACCGTGAAAAATGTGTCGGGGGAAATTTCGGCACAGAACGCAAGCATGAGATTCTCCATCCATTCATTGGTAGGGAAGGGAATCCCCCACTCCTCTTCTCTTTCTGTTCCCCGATGATGCGGCTCCCTGTCCCAGCTCAGCGTTTAAGCCTGCCACCTAGTGGCACGTTGGAGAGTGGCGGGAGGGGAGCCCGAATCCTCATTTAACCTTTCCATTCATTGGCAAAATTGAAAATTGGGTGTTTATAATCAGTTTTCTGGACAGCTAATTGCGTTTCGCACCAGAGGCTCTGCAACTGATTTTTACCAGAACAGTTCTCAATCCCTCCAGAGCTGACAGGCTGTCAAATATATATTTGAAAAATATGTAGGAATTGTAATGTCTTTAAATGAAATGAAATCATATGGATTTAGCAGTGTCCTGTTCAGCTTCCAGGACAGATTTAGTTGTGGGATTTTTTTTTTAAAAAAAACGTTATTTGAATTGCATTTCCCTTTGGTTTGTGTTTTTAATTATTATTAATATAACAAAATATAACAAAAACATAAATGACAAATAGAATCACAACTCAGTTTGTTTTGGTTTTTAGCTAAGTTCAGGAAGTTTCTTCAATCCTTAATTTCCATTTATTTTTATTTCTATTTTAATGGAAACATACTCCCACATACATGGAAGCTTGCTGAGTGGATTCATACAGCTTGCTTCGTTGTCTTCTCAGTCATTATGAAGTCTATCCATCAGAGACAGAAGCTGCTGACATGACATTCAGTGCTAGCAATATAGCTTGGACAAGCTTTTATGCCCCCCACACCCTTTCCTAATTATACATCAAACACGTTGCTTTTGTTCCTGCGAAGAACCTCTAATTGGTGAGGGATTTTCAGCAGGAACCCACCCACAAACGAGGAATGAAGTTGGCGTGGTTACCAGCCCCATTTTAAGCAGTCTTCTGGCACAGCGGTTAAACTGCAGTACTGCAGTCAAGACTCCTCAATCCTGGACTCGGATAGCCGACTCAGCCTTCCATCTTTCTGAGGTTGGTAAACTGAACCCCCAGCTCTCTGGGGATTGGGCAGCCAATGTGTAGCCTGCATCATCAAATTGCAAACCATCCGGAGGGTGCCTTAAGCACTATGGGTCCGTGCATAAGTAGCACATTTGCTTTTTGCTTTGTTTTTAACCTGCTGCAGTGGGAAATCTCCTAATTTTAAATATATAAAATGAGCATAGACAGAAATTGTGCATCTCATCCTGTACTTCCAAGCCCCTTGTTTAGTGAGTAAGCAATATGCTGGCCTGATCAGAGAAGGGCTTGCGACAGGCTTAATCTATAGCTCTGATTGCTGAGGCACATTTTATTAAGAAAAGCCCACTGTTAGAGGGGAAATCAGTTAATACTAGAGGATACTTATATAACTCTTAACAATAAGGTGGGATTTCAAGGGGCCAACTGTGAGAGAAGTCCATATCTGGAAGGCTTGCTCCTTCCAGGGGCAAAAAAAGGTTTAATTGTGAAAACACCTTAAAACAAGAGGCAAATAAACTCTCTGGATTATATGTGGAATGTAAACAGGTTCCCTTGCATGTCTACGGGAACATGTCTTAAGCAGACCGTGCTCCTGGAGAAAATATTGCATAAGTAGTGAAGACGCAGTTTGTTGAGTATGTGCTTTGGCATAAGAATTATATGTGCCATCGCAAGCACTGGGGTTGGAAGATAATGTGAATTCTCTGTATTGGCCGGAGCTGGCACGGCATAGCAACGCTGTGTCGCTCGGCTCTTCCGAGGAATGAGGCTCCTGTTTTCAAAGGTCTTGCTTTAGTAGCACTAAACAAACCCACGAGGTCTTGTAGCACAATACATGTCTAGGAGATTCAAAAGACCCCAAAGGAAGGGAAATGGGAGGAAAGGTAGACCAGGGAAAGAAGAAACAGGAGGGGTACAGTAACAAAGACGCTCTCTACAGGACCACGGGGGTGGGGGGGGAGAGTCTTCATAACAGGAAACGTTTCATAAAATACCTGTGGTTTTGGCCTGTATTGTTTGGCCGGCCAAAATATGCACCTGGCAGCCGAACCCTCCTATTAATGCTGTGCTCTGTCTGGTATTTCAATGGATCCTGACATTGGGAGGAGGAGGAGGAGAAGGGGAGGTGGCCGCGAACAAGAAGGGTTTGTAGATTTCAGGAGCAGGAGAGGGAGGGGGACGTTAACGAGGGTAATGATGATAATGAGGTTTACAAAATAGAACTTTCAAAGCAAAGTTGTTTGGGTTTGAGAAATGGCCTTCGGCAAGTTTCACAGGCAGCAGGACTTCATAGTTTGGTTCCCCCCCCCTTTTTCCCCCCCTCTTTTTTTCAGGAATAAAAATCAGCTTGTTTTATTGTTGTGTGCTGTCAAGTCACTTATGGCGACCCTATGCATGGGCGCTCCCCAAAACGTCGTGTCTTCAGTGGCTCCACTCAGCTCTTGCAGACTCCAAAGTCATGGCTTCCTTGAGGTAGTCAGCCCATCTCACATTGGGTCCTCCTCTTCTCCTGCTCCTCTCCACCTTTCCTAGCATGACTGTCTTTTCCACAGAATCCTGCCTTTTCATGAGGTGCCCAAAGTAGGACCGCCTCACTTTAATCAGTTTTGCCTGCAGACATGGGCCAGACTTCATTTGATAAAGGACCCGCTCCTCTTAGCTTTCTTTAGTGTCCAGCTTTCACACCCAAACTTAGTGACTGGAAGGAAATCCAAGAGTGTGGATAATTCTGGTTTCGGTCTCCAGTAACCCATCTTTGCACTTGATGGCCTTTTCTAGTTTCTTCACTGTTGCCCTTCTGAATCTCAGTCTTCCTCTGATTTCTTGACTGCAGTCTCCATTTGGATTGACGATTGAACCAATTTCTTTGTCAATGTTAAAGTTGTGTAGCTCTTCTGTGGTCATGATGTTGGTCTTCCTGACATTCAGTGACTGTCTTGCTTTTTGCCCTTTCTTCTTCCAATTTCTTTGTTTGAAGTCGTTGCCACTTTCTGCCGGGAAGATGGAGTAGCTTCTTTTTTTACACCAGGTTCATGTTAACTTGCCAAGCTTCCCATCCTGGGTAAGACGAGTCTACCAGTTTATTCAAGTGTGGAGCTTCTTTTGAAATTGAATTATCCTTTGCCAAGCTTCAAACAGAACGTGACCTGCTCCCAAAATCTCCAGATTTGTGTTCTTCCAAACAATTGCGTAAAGAACTCCTTTGCCAAAGTCAAATTGAGTAGATCAAAGCCACGTATGGGTGACATCATCTCTTCATCAAACTGAGTAATTTATTAAAAAATTATGAGTCACTTATCTGTTTACAGCACAAATAAACAAGTGGCTGCAGTTCCTATGACAGAAAAGAGAAAATGATTGTTCCTTAAAAGCACACCCAACAACACCGAAAATATAAACAACAGCAGCAGCCAGGAAAGCCACCAAAGCTAAACAAAACCACCAACAACAACAACATCTGCTCTAAGACTGCGATCGAAAGTTGTCTTATTAGAGAATAAGCCCCCCAATGAAATCAGTAGCACTTACTTTTGAGTAAACAAGGACTGGGCTGGAAGGCGATAAAGGAGTCATGCTGTTTTTGCTTTGGTGGCCGATTTCAAGTCCAATTTCAAGGTGAAGACCAGGAGGTAAAATGGGACTCCCAAGAGTGGACGTATAGTCCAGATAGGCGGGGTATAAATCAAATAAATAAATAAAAAAATAAAGTTCATCTTTAAAAAGACCTTGACAACAGACTGAGCGAAGGGCAGATCGCCTTGTCACAGTCGTTCCCACCATGGATGAGACATATTGTTTTCTCTAATTAAAGCTATTGTTTCTAATTTTGTGTGTGTGTGTGTGTGTGTGTGTGTGTGTGTGTGTGTGTGTGTGTGTGTCCAACATTTTGTCTTGGTGCTTGTAGCAAAACTGTCTGGCAGACGCGTGAAGGTAACAAATCCCATGTGTTGGGGGGGGCCGAAGCCCAGAATGTTCCCTTTTCCTTCTTGGTAATGAGAAGGTTAGTGTATTCTGGAGAATAAGGAGATGCTTGGAGCGGGGCCGGCACTGTGCTTATGGTGGGGTGGTGCTCACCAGGGGTGTGAACATGAGAGTCGTAAGGTCGAAGAGTCCACAGGTATTGAACCAAGAGGTGACACCGGTGTGACTTAAGTCCCACCAGAGACTCGACACAGACTCAGCTCAGGATTTTTTTTTCAGTGACTCAAACTCAATTCGCAACTCAGAACCCACCCACCCACCCCTTTTTCCTGTTAGCAACTCTTGGGGGGCCTTACTTAATTCATCGTTCGGTGCTCCAACCCTGTTGCAGTTGCTTTTGTCTTGAAAAGATGGGACTCTGGTCAACTCTAAGCCCTTTAAAACAGTGTCTGCTTGTTCTGAGCTGATGATAATTATTGCAATCCATCATGCCTGCAAAAGAGGCTACATCCACAGAGAACGTGCCTCGAGCTGCTGCCGTCTGCATGGAAATTCATGTTAGAGGAACGAAATCCCCTTCCAAGGAGGGAGTGAAAAGAAGGGCCCTGGAGCCAGAATTAATGAAGATTGATGGCTGCCTTTCTCGCTCCTTGAAGGGAAAGCAGCCGTTTCCTCCTGCATGATAAGCCTCTGTTGTCCAAAGCAGGGAGTTGGGACCCTAAGAACCCTCTAAGGATGATCCACCCCAGAGCGGGATTTTGAACGGATGTGTCGCAAGAGTCTTTGGATGCTGCCTGAGGTGGAACCCTGCCCCTTTTGAAAGGGGCAACTCTGCCTTGGGACAGAGGAATTGAACCTGCTCCCAAGTCCCTGCTGGAGGGGCAACACAGAACTGCGACCCACACCTATTTCCCGACGACCCACACCTATTTCTCTCCGGCAGCAGGTTTGTTGACCTGCAATGGATCCTCAGCAATGTTTAGCACCCTGAATGGTTTCTCACCTTCCGCTTCGGGTGTGACCCCGTGAAGAAATCAATTGCAATCTGGGCCACTCGTCGGGTGAAACTTTTCTCCCCAGCGATCACAGGATGCATGAGGATGCATGCGCTCCACCCTGACCCCAGTCCATCCCCAAGCTGGACCAAAAGGGAGGTGGTGGTTCTACTTGTGAGCATGGACTGGTGTGATGCACGGGTCGCTTTAAGGGTGTGTGTGTGCTGCCATTAAAGCAACCTTTTCTGTGTTGCTCTCTTCAAGTCCTAAGCAGACAGACATGCACACGCTCGAGGGAACCGGTGGAAGAAGGGATGCCTTAAGAGGCGATGATCTCTGCTTGTCTCGCCAGGAGCTCTTCTCGTCCACTGCAATTTGTAAATCGGCTCGCTTTGCTTTGCGACTGGTCCCGAATTCATACTCTTGCTCCTCTTTTATTTAGTCTGATTTCTCTAGACAACAAAGAAAGAGTCAGCCGTGTCTGTGATGTACGAGTTTACCCAGAGAATTTCACATTTCCTAATTCCAGATTCCTTAACTGTGAGCTCCTAGCCGAGGATGCATCTAGCAGTCCATTTTCAGATTAGCAGTTCCTCATCCCCTAGGATGCCAGGGCCAAAACCAGGGGTGAATATTTCTAATGTTAAGCAACAATGACAAAATAATAGGGGGCCCCCCAAGAGAGTAAGACAGAAAATAGGGGTTTCCTGCACTACTTCCTAAACATATATTATGTTCCCAACAGTAAAACCATTCTGTTGAGCCAGGGGTGGGCGGAGAGGAGATGGAAAGCCAGTTCTAAAATACATTGCACATAATAAAACAAAAATTTCTCCAATGGAACTATAGTAGTTTCCTGAAACTTCAACCAGTACCCTGAGACCATCCGTAGCTATTGACCTAAGTATCAGCTTAAGTGTAAGAGGGTTATTTGGCAGCCATAACAGTATTTGAGTTGTTTTACTGGTACTTCAGTTGTGTGGGCACATGAAGAGAGCCCTCTTTATTCATCCTCATCTCAGAACCGCGGCGCTGGAAGGGATCCTATGGATCCGCGAGTCTAGTCCCTATCCAGGAGGCCCCGTGGGAGGGGGGGGGAATCGAACTCCCAACCCCTTCTGGCTCCACAGCCAGAGACCTAAATAAATCACTGAGTTCTTTGGGCGCATGCCATCCTTTCACACCAGAAGCTGTAATGTGCAAAGTAGCCTTCAGTAATCCCAGATCTTTTCTTCCACGTTTTATGAGCATCGTGTTCCAAGCAGGGGGAGAATCAGAGCATGAAGGAGCCAGAAGCCCCCAGTCCTTGCAAGTTGCACCAGGAGTTTTTATGGGCTAGGGAGCAGAATATCAAAGGAAGAGCATGAATTATGGAATAAAAGTAAAATAATATTTGTCATAAATAGGCTGAATCTGATGTAACATTTCGGGCTCAATAGCTCTTTTTTTGTTAAAAGTAATATTCCTTGTGCACCCATGTGAGAATGCCAGTTCAGAAGTAAATGGCACAGATATAAATATAAATGATTTATATCAGTGGTTCCCAAATTGTTTTTACTCGCAGCTTCCTTGACTTACTGAGCAGTGTCTGTGTCTCCCCTGATAGGACACCGTGTGCGAGGGGGGAGCCCGACCTGAGTACTGTAGTACTTCTGCAGATTCCGTGACACCCCTGGCTATGTTTGGTGGCACCCACCATAACTACAAGTTTGGGACTCGCTGATCTACGTCATGTCTTCAGAATCCCAAGTCTATGTTTTGAACTAGGAAAAATCTAACGGTTTTCTCGAGGAAAAGCTGCACGGCTATAAACAGTTACAGTACTTGCAGTCAGTTCTGGCAGTGGAATAGCGTTTTCTTTCTTTCTTTGGCAAACTCATTGCAGTTTTTATTTGCAGAGTAGCAGCTCATAAATGATAATAAAAATGGCCTTTCTGGGTCAGCTTGGTGATTCATGCCACTCTGTATTCAGTACTTTGTGAGGGACAGACATCAATGGATTATCTTTAGTGGCCATTTTTCTTCCCACCATTGGACTGAAGGTAGCACAGGGTTAGGGTTCCTGGGTAGCCTTCCACTAGATAACAGCAGCCAAATTATGCCTTTGTGCCATGTGCCTTTAGAACAGTGATCCCCAACCCGGTGGCACGTACCCCCTTGCAGATTTGGAAGACTATTCGGTATTTTACTGCAGTATAATGGGTAGCCTGTATAATTATATTGTAATCTGTCCACAGAGAGTTTTAGGCACTATGAGGCCTTGTAGCATTCAGATTTTTCAAAGCAACAAAGCAATATTCCAGTTACTTTGGAGAACAGGGAGAATTAAGTATGACTGTTTAAATTGTAGTTACAAAGATGGCGAACGGGTAGGGCTTTGAACTAGAGGGGTAACGACTTGAAAGCAAAACCTTCCAAATTCTGCATCTGACATCCAACATCTAGATGTGTTCCAGCAACCTGATGCAATCATCTCCACCGGTGATGGATGGATATTGGTGGAGATGATTGCATCAGGTTGCTGGAACACACACACACACACATACAGATATACAGATATACAGATATATATATATACTGTATTTCTGTTTGGTTTGTGGTGAGTTCCGACCATTCCCTGCCTTAAGCAAACAGAGATACCTTCCCACCCTCTTAACAGATCTGAATGTTTGTTTTGAATGCCTTATTTTTTAAAAACACACACACACAACAACAACGGTCCATTTCCCCCCTCCCCTGGAATGGTTGCATCTCATAGAACACATATATCAACCTGTCCAAATAACAAGAGTTGAAGTGAACGGAAGGTCCCCACCCCACCCCAAATTGGCCAGGCTGGTGGCTCATGTTTAGATAGAATGGCTGGAGAAAAACAGCCGGAGTCCTTCAGAGCCCCTCTCGGGGATCCCTCGGAAGCGCAAGCAGGAGAGGCTGAGATCATGTCACTCCGGATGAAGTCACTCAAGGCTGCATGAAACGAACTACAGCACGTAGAGAGATCTAACCCCCGGACTTATATTTGAAATGCAAATGAGCGAAACACCTCAGCCTGAAGTGGTCCTTTGGACTGATTCTAATTGTGAGGAAGGGGCCGCACGTCATCCTGTCTGCGTTTACAGGACAGGGTTTGTCTTGGCTGTCTCGCCCGCCAGGATGCCTGAATTAAAGGCGCAGACTGGCTCCGACGTCCGTTATCTGTCTGACCCTCGCTTGGTTTTCACGATCTTCCTTTCCCCTTCTTCCTGAACCGCTCCAGGAGTTGGAGGAAAGGAAAATGATGGAAACCAAATTATGCCCATAAACATAGGCCTCTTGCTGTGGATATAACCTATGAACGCAGTAGGGGATATGGCTGGGAAGTGCTTGGCTGTAATTGCTGCTCTCCGATGAGAGGTAAAAGGTTTCTTTGACTCTGTCAACAGCGACACTGTTAGTCGTGCCAAGGTGTGTGTGTGGGGGGGGAGAGGAAGGGCCGTAGGCTGCTCTAGAGGGAAAGAACTGGAGTAGATGCTAAGCTCCACTCTGGAGGCTGCATCGAATGCTTTCAGAATAGATGGCCTTCAACATGCAGGGTCATAGAGTTCCCATGCACGATTAGGGTGCAATCGGATGGCAAGGAAGGTGTGCATCTGTGGTGCCATGCATGTGAACCAGCACGAACCTCCGAACCGAGGTTCGTGCCCATCTCTACGGTCATGCGATCACCAGGAAATAGCTCACACTGGACTGCGCCACAAATGGTCCAGCATGCAAGCTCTACGCCTGTGTGATCCCACCCTTACTTTGTTCTCTGCTCACTTCAAGATCCACATGGGTATGTTGGTGGGTTGATCACCAGCCTTTCCACCGGCCATGCCGGCTGGGAGATCCTGGGAGTTGTGATCTTAAGAAGTAACCTTTTCAAGTTCTGGAGGGCAGAGGAAGAATCGTGTCAGCTGCCTTGAGTTCTTTGAATAAAAATTGGGGTTACAAATGCCATGAATAAATGGAGTGATTTTACTGTTCTGCATCCTTGGTATCGCCTGAAAGAAAACTTAGGGGACACATTTTTTTTTTTAAGAGTCTTCTCCCGGCTTCCCGAGAAAGCCTTGCAGAAGTCTGAAGTTCCGTTTTCGCCATGTAACTTCTCTTTATGTCCCCTCTTCTTATAGGGCTATGACTCTGGTCTCGGTCTCCCTGGCCTTTAGCAGAACGACAAGGAGAGCCTTAGACATGCTGTGAAGCTGGGCTTCAGGTCCCTGCCAAGCCTTTTGCCCTTAGTCTTGCCGCACCAGGGCTCCAGGTAAGGCCGCGTCACCTCCTTGCATCCCACGCATCGAGAAGGAGCTGGAGGTGGCTTTCTTTGCCCTAAGGTTGCTTCCACTAAGGGCCTACGTTCAGTTTCCTCCCTTAATTTTCTGCTGATGACCTCAGGGTGGAGGGACTGGGGGTTTAACCCAGCATCCTGATTCCATCTCAAGAAGCATCAAACCTCAAGCACTATTTTTTGGCAGTCTCCAGATTCAATGCCTAGTTTGTAATGTTCTCCAAACAGGATGCCCATGACAGTAATTTTCTAGAACCCAAGCACTGGTGTGCACTCTTTTCATTTGGCACAATCGCTGAGAAGGTGTCAGAGGGCACGGGGAAATCCTTTAAAACGTCTTGCCTTTTTGTGTTACTTTTTTGAAAGGAGAAAATAAGGACGATAGACTTCATATTCACTATAACGGGATTCAGGGTATCTGGAAACTGCGAATTTTCAAAAATTCCAAATCCGAAGGGCTGTAATTCCAAATCCGAATTCCAAATCTGAATTTTGGAGCTAGTGCACATCCCTGCTTTTCATTATGAAGGTCGTTCCCGTAAGCAATAGGAGTGCAAGTGAGATGCAGGGTGAGGAGCTACCTAATCTGCTCAAACTCTTGAATGGCTGAGGTAGGGTCCATAAAAATATGGATTTTCCTGTACGCTCCTCTTTTTGTATGGCCTTTTCTTTCAATCTTGCATGCAGTAATTTCCCTAGAAGGAGGCCTATCAGAGAGCTCTTGACTTGCCTCAGTTGTATAGCTGTTGATCTGCACCCGTGTGGTGAAGAAGCCTAATAAACGTCCAGCTGACGACAGAGCAATGCAGGGTTTCCCTGTGATCCCTTGCAGGGAGAGGGATTTCAGCCTCCTGTTTTCGGTGAGGAAAGTGTGCAGAATTGTCAGCGGCCAGGCTGCCTCTGAGGCCTGCCTTCAGCATGGGACATCGTCCTCGGATCGCTGGGGACAGGCAGCTGGCCTGTACACTCTGCCTCCCCCCATTAGTTAAACATTTGCACACATTAATGGGCGCTGGAGCGACCATTTCATTCTTGATCATGATCCCAAAGCTGGGATGGTATCTTGCTTAGATGGTGGCCATACTGGGGATTGTGGTTTGAAAAACTAACTTAAGATGTGCTTCTTAGGGCACATGTGCACTCAGCAGGATGTGTGGTGTAGTGGGTAGAGTGATGGAGTAGGACTCTGGAGAGCAGGGTTCGAATCTCAGCCACGGAAACTCACTGGAGGCGTGGAACGGGTAGAACCACTCCTTAAATATCTCACTTACCTTGAAATCCCTGTTAAGGTTGCTATAAAATGGTTTTGGATTTGATGGCATGTAACAGCGATAACAATAATAACTCTTAGCAGACATACCGCAAAGAGTGGTGTTTCAGAAAAAACAAACATCGGTGGCCACAAACATTCCTGGATTATAAGACGTTTTGAACGGGAAAACATGAATCACCCTGGGATTCTGCTGAAGGGCACATTTCAGATCCCCGAAATAAAGAAAATAGGGACTGCTAGAGAGCTCAGCGTTTGAGGTTGCTGGCTGCCAAGCCCAAGGTTGGGAGTTCGATTCCCCCACTGGGCCTTCCTTGACAGGGGCCGGACTAGATGACCCAGAGGGTCCCTTCCAGTCAGTTCTGCAGTACTAAGAGGAGGAGGATTTTAAAAAATAAAGAGATTTCAGACCAGCTGATTGGTGTAATTTTGGATTTCCCCTTTATACTTTACGGTTGAAGGAGAACGGCTCTGGAGAGAAGTCAGTTGATAAAATTCATCAACACCGTTACTTAATGGCCCCACTCTAGCTCTCACCTGCTCATGGATTTCAAATAAGGAGCTGGGTGGAGATGATTAGAGGAGCCAGCCATGGCACTTAGGCTGATGCCAGCATTCAGCCCAAGGCTGCCAGCTGGAAGCTCTGGATAATGAAGAAGGTACAATCCTGCTCATGCTCTCAGGTCAATGCCAGGAAGCTCTTCCTAATGTTTAGTCAAAATCCTTTCCTGTCCTTGAAATGCATCCCTTCAAGTCCTGTGCTCTGGAGCTAGAGAAAACTTTCGCTCCTTCTTCCACATGACAGGCCCTTAAAATGTTGAAGATGGCTTCCCTGTTGCCTCTTAGTCTTCTCTTCACTAGATGAAACATGCCCAGCTTCCTCAATCATCCTTGGCAGGGCCTGTTTTTGCCCTCTTCTGGATATGTTCCAGCACATTCCAAGTGACCTCACTTCCAAGGGAGAGCTGATCAAAGCAGAGCAGAGCGGTCCTTTATTCCTCCCTTTGATCTGACACGACACCTCTGTGAATGCAAACCCAAGAGCGGGTGATGCTTTCATTAGATCCCTAATGAAGCTTGGAATCGCACAACATACACACACAACCTGTTTGCAGCCTGTCTCTAAACTCATCTTAAGAAGCACACCTGGTACAAGAAGCACAACAGCCATAAAACTTTGGGACTCTCATAAATAATTTTTTTTTTTTTTTGCATTTCTTGGTGCACAGCCTGAGGAAGATGAATTAATCGCTGGAACCCAGCGGCTTGTTTGATGATTTTTTGGGGGTGGTCTAATAAAAGGAATTGCCTACTGTTGCATTTGTCTTGTTTAGACTTGTTCTAAAACCTTTTTATACTTCTATTAAGGCAGCCTGGATCACATCGGCTTTTTCTGCTGCTGCATCACACCACTGACTCATGTTTAGCTTGTGGTTTATTAAATAAAGATACCTTGAGATCTTCATTTAATAGGCTATAAGCTATAAAAAGTTTCCCTGGAGAGCTAGAATGTGATGCAAGTCTGCCTCTGTGGAGCTCTCCGAGGTCCTGCAATTTCAAGCTGATCGGCTCCACCACTTTCTTGAATCGTGTAATACCCCAGTCACCCCTCCGTAGGGTCAGAAGAGGTCACAGGCTTGGCCTGTAAGCCCCACCAAGCGTGTCCCAGCCTCCTGGCTTGGCCTGAGAAGAAGAATAGTAACAAAAACTGTGTCTGAACTTCGCTTCTGGTGGTGGCTTCGCCATGGCTACTGGCTACTTTCTCTTGATGCTTGCTATATTAATTTCCTTCTTAGAAACATTCATATTTGTGGAACTAAGTCACAGCGGGTTGTGGAAACATCATAACTTGTTTTAATATAACTACAGAGAGGACTAAACCCCAAGGTTATATGGGAAATAAGTGACTGGAGCTTCCAGTGTTCTTATTGGGAAACAGCTGTAGTTAGGGATTCCAGATTTGATCACAAAAGCAATATCAAGGATGGAGATAGTAAACCCACAGCCCTTTCTGTTTCCTATCTCTCTCCCTCTCTGCATGTTGCAGTTGTACACAGACAAATAAACCGGAATGGTCAGCCCATTGCAAACCTCCTTTCCTTTATAAAAACAGAGAAAGAATAAAGCTGCATGCTTTATATTGATCTTTGTGCCTAGTACCATATTTGAAAGGAAGTCATACATTAGGAAGGGAAGGATCTGTTCTCAATCATCCCAGAGTTCAGAACATGTAATAATGGGCTCATGCTACATGAAACCAGATTTAGGCTGGATATCAGGAAAAACTTCTTAACTGTTGGAGCAGTATGACAAGGGAACCCACGACCCTCGGAGGTGGTGAGCGCTCCAATGCTGGAGGCCTTCAAGAGGAAATTGCCCACCCTCTGTCAGATCTGCTTTGATTTGGGTTCCTGCCTTGAGCTGGGGGTTGGACTTGATGGTCTTAGAGGCCCCCTTCCAGCTCAATTACTCTGATTCTGTATTTAATGTCTTTCCTGCACATCTGTAGAGTCTCATATACATCCAGCTTTCTGGTTTCAAGTAAATTGTAGATAGAACAACAGAATATCCAGAAATTAGATGGCTTTCCTGTGTTTATTCCTCTGTTTAAGTCAAATGTGTATCTCTGGCTGGCCTTGTGGTGCAGCCCACGGGCCGAGACCTTGTTCCAGCGTCAGACGAGGAAATCGTTTATGTGCCTCAGAGTTTATAAGGCGAAGCTAAAGCTGAAGTGTGCGGTTAGCGCTGTGCTCGGCTGTGCACAGAGGACCCCTTGAAAGTCATAAAGTGACCACTTTGTCTTGGGATAGAGTTTGGTGGTGTTTAGAGGGAATGTGTAAGCGGGCGTGCACGTCACCTCTTAGCAAAGGACAATCGAAGTATTCAGCATACAGGAGCCTCTGAAAGGGAAGCGGACGATGGTCTGGACTGAGAGAAAGAGGGATTTCAGAGACAGGCTGGTGAGTTAAAGGCAAGCCTCCGAGTTGTTGTGTTTTTCAGGGGAGGGGTGGCTTCTTTGTACCCCAGCAGGAGAGAAAAAGAGACGCCACTGTGTGTTTCCAGATGCACGTTTTCAGGGAAAGGAGGAAAGGAACTGCAGGCAGGGTTTTCTCCCCTTTCCTCGTCCTCTGAAATGATTTCATGTTACCGCTCGGCAAGGCGGCAGCCGCCTCCATACCCCAGTCTTTTTTTGGGGGGGGGGGAGAAAATCATGGTTGCGGGAAATGTAGGAGCAACTTTGCTCTCCAGATATAAGGTGCTCTCTGTTGTGAGTTCCTTTCTCAGGAGCGTCTCTGAAAAACTGCACCCTCGTGGTCGGTTCATTTAGAGCATCTCGCTTGTCCAAAAGGTTACCGGGTGGGTGGGTGGCTGGGTTTGGCAACAAGCTCAAGCTGTTGTAGGACAGAACACAAAACAGGAGACTGAATTCTGTGATGCCTTGCAGCAAACGGTGTTATTTACTGGGAGAAGCGAGAGACACTTCTGTGCAAAACTCTTGAATCTGTCCTGCTACCTGTTACTGGATTAGAAGTTTGCAAGAGAGAGAGCAAGCAATGTGTGTATGGTTTAAGAGAATGTGGGGTGTGGCACTCACAGGATCCAATTGCTAAATGGGATTGAGGGAATTCTTTGAAACAGCTTTGCTGGAAGAAAAGCCAATAAGGTTGCACATTTCCATTTGATCTTGCCAGGCTCAGGTTGCTGGCTGGAGGTGGGCTCAGCCCACAATGATGTTGCTTTGGAGGTCAACCGCCCAGAGGATTGTCCAGTGCTAACTGGCCCGATATACAAGTGTAACAAGCCAACCAATAAATCACCTCCATCCAAGCCATACACCTGGTGTGGATGAGCTCCGAGGTCTTTCTAGGAAGGCTGGTGTGTTCATCTGTTGCAACGAAACCCGTCAAGGGGCTTGTGGCTGCTTGAAGACTAGCAAGTTCTGTTTGGCATAAGCTTGGGTGGGCTGTAGCCCACTTTGTGAACAGGAGAAGTGGAAGCACCGTCTTTTGCCTACGCAGGTGTTGCTTGCACAAGACGGCAGCCTTAAGGTGAAGTCTGGAACAGGGGGAGAGATCCCTGAACACTGCGGGCCAGTTGGCGCGTCTTTTGCCAAGACGAGGTAGCCAACGTTCCACAAAAGGGGAGCGGACCCCCTTCCCCCCCCCCGGCCCTCCTCTTGCAGCGTTTGGCCTTTGGCAGTGCGTATAACTGTCGACAATGCCGTCCTCTCATCAGAAGCCACTTAATCAGCCCAAGAGCCAGTGTCTTAACTGGGTTACTTCCCCGGCATTCATTGTGTGTTTCCCGACTACTTACCTCTGGGAAGGGGGAGGGTCTGCTTTGTGCTTTTCCTTGAAGACCCGACTTCATGCTGCTTTAGCAGTTCTCCAGGACAAGAGGGTCTGTGTTAGCAAGCTAGTAAATTCACACTGGCTAAAGTTTCCTGTGCTCCTAAATCTCCAGTTACAGCATCATTGTCTGAGAGATTGTCTCGGCTCCTCGGGGAGCCAAGAACTTTGACCTTTAATTTTCTTCACCCTTAATTTGCATTGTTTTATGACTGTGGTTCTTATATCCCTAGGGAACGATTGCTTTCTGTGTTAAATTTTGTTTTACACTTTCCCTTGGAGCCGGGAGGCAGGCTGAGAACGAGGGAAGGCAAAAAAGGACAGAAAGGTTTCAATGAGATTTCAGCAAGGAGGGAGGCGGGACTCTTTCAGAGCCAGGACAGAAACAGCACAGATTCCCCCCGTGTTGTTTAAATTTCTATTCCAACTGGCAAAATGTGAATTGCTTCTTACCTTGCTTTGTGTTCCGTCTTCTTGCATGAGTCTTCAGAGGTTTTGATTTTCCCTTTGCCACCGACAAGTTTGGGAGATGCCACCACGAGTCTTCTCATTTGGACCCTGTGAAGAAACCTAAGGCTTATTATAGTAGCGGATGATTCCTAGTAACAGAAGGGTGCTTGAACTTGGCACTGAATAGGGTTTATTTATATGCTCTGAAATCCATGTCATGAAGTGAGATGCTGGTCATGGACTAACATGGTTTTAAGTGTTAGAATATGTAATTGTGCAACCCAGCATGTATATATGCGTATATAAGAATGATTGAGATGTGTTATTTACGTGGTAGAACCTTGTAACTAATCAGATTCTGTCTGGCCTTTAGCCGATGGGTGTTTGAAGGAGTTAACTGCCAGAGAGGAGGAGAAGAAGGGAGAGTTAGGACTGAGGCTTATTCTGTTGAGAAGAAGCGTTTTTCAGATAGGCCTGTCTCCTATGAGTATGCTATTAAAGAAGCGGTTACAGGATTATTACAAGTTTGTTGAGCACAAACCTATACTAAGTAAAATGTCCAAGTACTCTTAATTTATTTTTCAACATGTTATAGAGTAAACATATCACCTCTCGCCCCCCCCCCACACTTTGCATTTGATTCACAGCCGGCAGACTGACCCAGTTTCCACGCGCAGCGCTTCGCGACAGCCGTGTTTGCTCTGCACATTCTCGCAGGCCACAAAGCACGAGAGCTAAGAGCGAATGCAAAGGGTGACTGCTGTGGGCGAGACGCAGAAGCAAGTGTGGGTCCTCCCTGTATTTGCACAGCCACTGCTCCAGTTGTGTGTGTTTTTTGTGTGTGTGTGTGTGTGTGTGCAGTATATTGAAATTTTTAGGAAGGAGTCTACTGGCGTGCTGGTTTGGAGCTCATTTTTCCTCCGAGGGGCCCTCTCAATTTTCCCCCTCCCTCTGTCTTTTGGCATTGAGGGAAGAGAAGAATACTTGTTTTTATGGAACATTGTTTGATGGGAGATTTGTATAAAAAGGGAGGAGGAGGCCAATGTTAAAGGATCTCAGCTGTAAAAATATGCTTTCTGCTATATAGGAAAGTGAAGGGGGGAATAATAGTCAAGGATTTGACAAGGAACAGCCTGAATCAGCAGCTTTTATTTCCCTTACCTGGTTTGACCCAAAGACTTGTGCCTCCTTTTCTACTCCCTTTTCTATGAAGTCCGTTTTAACAACAGCCTACGTGGTCTAATGGAGAGTGCAGCGAAGCAGAATGCGAGAGACTCGAGTTCAAATCCTCACTCTGCCAATTCTGTTCACTGGCTAACCTTCAGCCAGGATTATTTTCCCTCGGGGTTACAGCTTGCTGCAAGACAGAGGGGGAAAGCAGGAGGAGGAAAAAGTATGTTGCCCTGGATCTGGTAAAAATATAATAAATATATGGGATTTTGCACTTAGACAGTGGTGCAGCTGGGTCTGTAGAAAGGTTCCTCTCGTACTTGGGCTCGCATGCCGTCCGCGTTCTGCAGGGAGACTTACAGGTACACCTGCTGGGAAGCTTGGATTGGCACATTTTAAAACCCTATTTTAATCTAGGAAAGCCTCAGGCTTGTAGAAATCGTTTCTTTTAGATAGCCTTGTTTTTCTGTTCATCGTGAGAGGCACTCTGTCACCAGAAATCACATGTAGAGAGAATAATGTATTTGTCTACAATATATTTTTTTTTTACCCTGGCTTTCTCCTTAAAAGGACCCAAGGCAGCTTCCATCATTAAAAGACAATATTTAAAGCTAAAGAAGAGTGAGTATACGAATACTGAAAAAGATCAAACAAATGGCATACCAAAAAACAAAAAAACAACCCGTAAGTAACACCAAAAACAGAGTCAGGGCAGTAAGGCAAAACAAGACATTTAAAACTCCTGCTCAGGCAGCCAGTCATTCAGGGACAGCCTGCCTGAGGAGAAAGGTCTTGGACTGGAGAGCGGAAGGAGAACCAAGATGGGGACCAGCCTGGCCTCCAGTGGGAGGGAGTTCCACAGTCTAAAGGAGCAGCCACAGAGAAGGCCTTCTCTTGTGTCCCCATCAGAGGCGACTACGAAGGCCTCTCCTGGTGATCTTAAACATTTGAGCTGGTTCATAAAGGGAGTTGAGGTGCCTGAGATTGCTCGAGACCAACCCATTTCGGGCTTTATAGGTTAGAACCAGCCCCATGAATGGAATGGATAAATATGGCTTTCTTGTAACGTCTGTTTTCAAAATACCCCCAGCATAAATTACGGCTTGCATGGAGGCCAAAAGAGAAAGCAGGTGGAGCAATGGTGATGAAGTTTTGCTCGAGGGATGGAATGCTTGCGTTGCATGCAAAAAACGCCCATGTAACTCCAGCTTTTAAAAGATCGGGTAGGAGGCTGCGCAAGAAGAAAAAAATTCGCTGGGTCCAGAGAGTGGACAATCGTGGGCAAACTGGGGTTTAGTGTATCCCTCCCATGTCCCATAATGCTTCTGCTGTTTGTTTTTGAATTGCATCCAGCCCTGCGATGTGGAAAGGTTAAACCAACAAGCAAGCCATAATTATAATCATGAATATTAAAGGTCGTTGGCCAAAGTGAATATTTACCTTTCATTTGAGGCCTCGCTGGTTTGGGATTCTGTGCGCTGTGTGGCTTTAGGGGACTGGCAACGGAGACGCTGGAAGGAGGAGAGCGAATCAAATAGGTTTGCGGAGGCCAAATCCAGGCAGGAACCGTAGTCGTGAGTTCCTCGTAGCTTTGGTGGTAAGAGGAGGATTTAAAATGCATGTGTGCACACAGGCAGAGGGAGTCCAAATACAGTCGTTTCAAAGCTGCTTAATTTGCAGAAAGAAACACAAGTTCCACTGTTCTGCAGCTTTTGCCCCAGGTTCTCCAGAATCCCATCTGCAGGTTGTTTTTCCTTTGGGCTCTGTATGGTGGCAACTGTTCCCTGCTTCCCCTACAAGCAGTTAGGGGACAAAGGTCTGTTTCTAAGGAGGGGAGAATTGTATCCCATAATTTGATCCTAAGTATTCAGTCTTCGGAGTCTACTCTTTTGCATATCACCTGCATTAAAATACGTACAATATCTAGAGCAGTGGTTCCCAACCTGGAGTCCCCAGATGTTCTTGGACTAAAACTCCCAGAAGCCTTAACCACGAGCTGTGCTGCCTGGGTTTTCTGGGAGCTGTAGTCCAAGAACATCTGGAGAACCAGATGTTGGGAACCTCTTGAGTTAGAGTCTGTTGTTAGACACGTTTGAAAAGCAAACGTTTCATTTAACAAGTTCTGCTGGTTGTTTGTTTACATGGGGAGAAAGGGAGAAGGGATACACGGCCAGGTAACAGGGCATCGATTTGTGAGCCGTTGGAAGGCCATGAGGTGGGAGGTAAGGGGGTAGGAGCCGCCGTAAGTACCAAACGGAGAGCTGAGGTTTTGGTGGAGACGGTGGAAGAAGGGTGTGCTCCCTCCATGATGATGTCCTGCATCAGAGGGAAAAGAGGCAGCCCAAGAAAAAAATGAGAGTTTACAGCTTTATGCACAACATTATCCTGGGATATAAACTAAACATATAATTGAAATAATTTATTAAGCTAATAGTGTGGGTCACCAGGGGGGTGTGTGTCTTTTGTTCTGTTTGCCATTTCAGTGCCTACAATTACACAGATAAATACTAAGTGGGATATCCTTCCGTATCCATCACTGCTGCTTTATCGGCGGGTTCAACCACATAGGGAGAGCTGTATTTTTGTTGGTGCCTGCTCTAGGACGACACTGGTCACCCATTTCATTGTGAAACCTCCTTTACACAGAAAAAGTCAGAATTTAGGACTGAAAAAGGAGGAGAAAGGGGTGGGGTGGGGTGTAACCTCATCCCTTCCAGGGTCTCCTGAGTCTGGGATTAATTCCTGTGCCTTAGCAGCCACTTCTGCTCGCAAGCAGCCTCTCCTGCCAGTGACAAGAGGCCAGTCTTTCGAGGACCATGGAAAGGGTGGACACGGGCAGCCAACACAAACTGTTGACCTCATGGGGTTGGAACGCCCGCCGTAGCCTCAGCCACCGATTGCCCGTGTAAGGGCAGAAGCCCTGTCCTCGACGCTAAAAATTAATAAAAGCAGAGCGATTTGAAACACACCACTTGGGTTAGATGAAAAAAAATATATGGCATTGTTGCCGAAATTCTTTCGGGGTGCCGCCAAGCCCACATAGCGCTCAAAATCACTTCCATGTGGGGCCGTTCGCCACCGCTACCCTCTATTAAATCTCTTCTTCCTCGGTGTTCATGGTGTACTTTTCTCTCCTCCTCTCTCTCTCTCTCTCCCCCCCCCACCCGTTTCACCAAAAGCCGCTCAGGAAATTCCAATCAAATCCAGCCGAGGAGCAGCCCTCTTCCCTTCTTTTCCACGCAGGAAAAAGCCAAGGCCTCTAATTTTTATTAATAGTGATTGTGGTTCAATTAGTCCACAGCACTTTTGGTGCTCTGCATCAATAGAGGTGTCCGAAAATAAGCTGACTTTCGCTTCAGCGGAGACCTCATTTGAAGCCCGTGCCTTGGAAAATGTCACGAGAAAGGAAAGCTGTGTTTATAGAAAGCCCTTTAATTGTACACAAGTGGGCACTTCAGGCTGAGTCTGGCCTTATGGGGCATCCCAAGCAGTCAGGGTTCCTCATAAGTACTTCACCAAACAAACTCCCACTGACATTTTAAGAAAGCATCGCAGGGCAGAATTACTACCTCTGGCGACACTCCCCGAGTGAGGGAATTGTTGTCTCCGACGTATTCATTTTTCAAGCCGCCAAACGCCACGGGGAGGGGGGGGTTCTTCTCGCCCCCTCTCCAAGCCAGAGGGCTTCAAAGGCAGCCCAGCGAGGCCTTGGCGTCGAAATCAGGGAGTGCCTCAAGAGCCAAGTCCCGAGCATGCACGCTTTTTTTTTAAATATGTGGAAATCCTGCTAGGTTGAAAGATGGGATATAAACCCTCCGCTCAGGCCTTCCCACCCACTCACCCATTCAACCAGACCTCGTTTCTTGATTATCTCATTAGCGAGGGTGGGTGGTGAACAAATGCGTCAAGAGATGTTCCGGCGTGGTTGTCCTTGACTTGGAATGCATACGTTGAGTGCTTGGGTGGTTTTCAAAACCGCCTGATGGTGGAGAACATGTCAGCCTAGGTTCTCTTCCTGTGCCACAGGGACTAACCATGCATTGGTTGTTGTGGGTTTTTTGGGCTCTTTGGCCGTGTTCTGAAGGTTGTTCTTCCTAACGTTTCGCCAGTCTCTGTGGCCGGCATCTTCAGAGGACAGCACTCTGTGCTCTGTTGTAGTTGGCTTGGGAGTGCAGTATTTGTGGCTGTGAGATAGGCTTTTGTCTTTTTCTGTAGATGGGTGATTAGTGTGTCTTGTTGTGGGTGTATTGTTGTGCTAAGGAGAAGAGATTATTTGTCACTGTGGTTGATGGGTGTCATTAGCTGGTCTTTTGTGTGTAGTGATCCCCTGTCCTTGTGGCTGGGTAGAGAGTTCGTTGACCTTTTGCACGCTGTATTTTTGAGAGCTAGGAGCCAAGTTTTGTTGAGCTTCACACTTTCCTCTTTTTTGTTGAAGTTCTGCTGATGCTTGTGGATTTCAATGGCTTCCCTGTGCAGTCTGACATAATGATTGCTGGTGTTGTCCAGTATTTCATAACCATGCATTCATGATGTATCCCAAGGGGTAGAGTCCCCTTTTGCCTTGTTTGCTACTGGAGTGACGAGAGCCGAGAACGGTTGGGAGTGAAGCCTTATATTTTCAGTAGGTGTGTAACAAGAGAATTTGGCAAAGGGGGGGGAAACGATGCTTGCCGTTCTTCCCCTTTCAGGTCCAAGTGGCCAACAGAGTACAGTCTTCCTTTTGAACCCAGCCCTCACCTCTATGTGCTGCAGATGTGAGGCACGTTCAGCCCCAGCATGAGCAGCCAGTGCCAAGAAAAATCATCACAGATACAGGGTTCTCACCATGCATATTGATTTACATTTTATAGGGCGGAGCATGGGTAGGAAGACCCCAGTAAGTTAATTAGGAAACCATGAAGAATCAGCAGCTGCAGAAGAGAAGGACCAGCCTGTTAGGAACTCGGGAGGTTTTGGGGCTGGGGGTGAGAGGAGACTGGGAATCGGACCAAGAATTTTTAATGTAAGGAAATCTCACCCACACACTGTATTTTGTGAATGGGATCCAAGGAGCAGCCTTGAGATTTTCCCAAGTAACTTATGTTCTTTCCATTTTGTCCATATAGAGACTTCCAGCAACACCACGATGCTCCATGAAAGACATCGGACGCTGTGGCTGGCGGTGGTAGCGGTCACCATCTCAACAGTGACCGGAGGGGGTGTTGGAGGGGGTTACGGACAAATAAAATACATGCAGCCGGTGGTGAAAGGACCCCTTGGCCCTCCGTTTCGAGAAGGCAAAGGACAGTATATAGGTAAGGAACTCTTGGCGCATCCATGTTTTTTGTGGGGGTGGAGTGAACGTTGAAAGGCAATGAGAGGGTTTTCACTTGAAGGAAGAAATCGTCTCCGGCCCTGCATCTTTCATTCTTGACCTGCTTTGTAGTGTGCACTTCCTCCACCCACACACACACCCCAGAGCTAGCTGCTCCCTGAGGCTCCCTGGCTCACTCTCCCAAAGAGCAGAGATTGGCCCAATGTCTACGCATGTGTGCTTGATGTCTTGTTTGTTTTCTTGGAAGAAGCTGTCTTGAAAACATGGTTAAAGGGCAAGACGTCATTGCCTACAGTCATTTTAAGGAGAAAGGTGGGGTTAAAAAAAAGTTGAAATAAATACATACAGGAAACACATGCAATTCTGGACTGTCCATTGTCTTCTCTCCCTTGTGGCAGGCTACAGTAGTTCCCAATACTGTTTTCCTAACTCCATTGCCCAGACCTTCAAATAGTTTTGGCAAACTAGTCCCTGCCTCTCTCCCTTAGAGGGAGAACCACAGTAAAAAGAGGACATTTTAGCTCTGAGTCGTGGTTGTGAAGTGGCAGGAGGCTGTTCTGTTGTATCTCACGATGCTAGTTGGAACTTGTTGGAATTGACCCAAAGGCACCATTGGGACTATCTTCCTTTGGGAGGGTGGCCCACTCTTCTCAGTAGCGGTAGTTCTTTTGATGTGGTGTTCGTACCCACGGTGGGTCGGCTGCAGAACAACCGCCCATGGTCGCTGCTGAACAACAAGGAGACTGTGGGGTACTTGGAGGTAACCATACTGCCGTCCTCTTATGGGCCAGTTTATTCTCAATGAACTATATCTGCCTGGACGCCTTGGAGAAAACCCTAGCAGTTAATGACTACACTGTAGTATTAAATCGGGAGCTGATTCAGGTTTTTGAAAATCAATCACGTGGTTTTTGTGTCAGTGTGTGCATCCTCGGGGAACAACTTTTAGTCCAGTTGTAAGCTGTGTGGTGTATTTGCACTTTGGTGCTCCGGATCCTGATTTTCCTAGTTTTTATTCTTCACTGGGAACGTAACTCTTCACCTCAACCATACCTTTCTTGAGGTGGAGTTTGCCTGGTGTGAGACAGCTGATGTCAGATTCAGCAGCTTTTATTCAGCATAGTCAGCATCAGCAGCCTATAGCACAGCCCACAACTACGCTTAACAGTTGTTTCCTCTGTCGTTTAAGAATTGTAATGTCTGATCCTTCATCTTAAATATAAATATGGTTAGGAGTGGCATAGCGCTGTATCAATGCAACATTAAAATAGAAACGGGGGGGGGAGAAGAAGAGTTAATTCTGCAGTCCAGTCCATTGTACTTTTCACCCAAAATTCAGTCAACCCCACAGAGGTCCACAGATACTTTTTACTCTGGCCCTGGTGATCACACATGCCAAAATGTATTTTTTTTAAAAAAAAAAAAACTGTGACCAGAATGGATTAAAACTAAACCCTCCTGAAGCTGTTTTGAAAAAGCAAACAAAACAAAACAAAAAAACACTTCCCAGCTGAGTCAAAAAGGCATGCTTAGCTGTGTCTGTTGTGCAGTTGAAGGTTTTTAGTTCACGTTCAAGTATGCCAAACCTGATGCAAAAACAGGAGCATTATGACGTGTGATTGAGCCTTGCGTTCGGGATCTTGACTATAGAGCCAGAGTTTGGGGGTTCGATTCTCCCACCGGGCCTCCTGGGAGAAAAGCCAGCCTGGGTGACCTTGGCCAAGCTGCACAGTCCCAGAAGAAGATAATGCAAAACCACTTTTGAGTATTCTTTACCTAGAAAACTCTAGGAAGGGTTGCCATAAGTCAGAATCAACTTGACACATCCTCCTCCTCCTCCTCCTCCTCCTCCTCCTCCTTCGTCAGACAGGATCTGCTAACTTTTTTTCTCTCCCTCTGAGCCCCCTCTTGGTGCCACAGTTTCTGTGTGTGGTCTACAAAAGGGACTCCCAGGTTCTGTGCCTCGCTCTGCAGACTGACTGCTGTGGCACAGAGCAAGCCGTTGGTCTGAAACAATGCCGTGGGCAAGCAAAGGAAGGCTGGCTACGCAGTATATACAGCCATGTCAAACAAGTCACCTTTTGTGTTGGCTTAGTGGCCTCAAACACAATTCCCAGCTGCCTTTGCACTTCTCCTGGCTGGGAGGGTTTTGCCTTGGCAGGGGTGCTTAGGCACACATCTCGGGGGTGCCTCCCGGGATTGGCTCGCCGGCCATTCCATGCAGGTGTTGGTTTGGTTTGGACAGGAAGCAAAGTGTGCTTTTCAGCGAAGGAAAGCCACGCCATCAGGCCAGGCCACCCAGCAAGGAGAGGAAAGGGGGCGGGGGGGGGGGAGGACAGGCTGGCAGGACTGCATTCTCTGCTGCAGGCTCACCGTTTGGGTTTTTTTTTTAATCTGGGGCTCCTGCTGGGAACAGACTCAGGCAGCCTTCAGAGCGTAGCAGGTACGCCCCAGTGAGATTGCCTTCAAGAAGACTGAAGATGTGATTGTTCAGGAGACCCTGCTAGCGAAGGATACGGATAGGTTGGTCATTGCATTCTCAGGATTTCCAGGCTATGGCCAAGCGGAATGGATACCTAAATTCTAGAAGACCTGCAGAATATCAGACTCCTAGAATGGGCAGAGATTCCATAAGCCACCTAGTCTTTGTTTAATTTAGTCATGTCCGACTCTTTGCGACCCCCTGGACCAGAGCATGCCAGGCCCTCCTATCTTCCACCGCCTCCCAGAGTTGGGTCAAATTCATGTTGGTCGCTTCGATGACCCTGTCCAGCCATCTCCTCCTCTGTCGTCCCCTTCTCCTCTTGTCTATATTATTATATTAAATAAATATGTTACAAAAGTGGGTAACCCATACCCAACCACCACTGGGCAGCATTCAAGGGAGGGAAAGTGCTCTTTTTACTGCCTTTCCCCAGCTGCTGCAAAGTTCTTATCTGAACTGAAGCCAAGGAGAACAAAACGAAGCACGAACTCCAGTGCAGCCGGACTGAGAAGGGACTTTTTTTGGCTGCTGATGGGCTGAGATTCAAGTATCTCTCCATGCTGGTGTTTATTTCTTCCCGTGCTTTCTTGCTGCTGCTGAACAGACTGAATTTTTTTTTTAATTAAAAAAAATTACAGTTGTGCACTCTTGCGTTGCTGACAGACACGAGACCCCAGTCAGTCTAGGCAGCAGGAGGGAGAGGACCTTCGGAGCAAAATATGGGGAAAGTTTGGCTGCTTGCCAGGACTACAACGTTCAGAATACCTCACCCACTGTGTCTAGAGTAGCCTGGGAGTTGTACTCTGAACCCCCTTTCTGTGTCTCTAAATACAGCAGAATCAGTATCTCCTGATTCACTTATCCACAGTCTGAAAACATTAAAAGAAAAATCCTGGTAATATATATTTCTGACATAGTTAGCAGAACTGGCCACTAGAGGGAGCCAGATACCATGCTATGTATAATGTTCACTATTAAAATAGTGTTCACTATAATCCACATTTTTCAGCATCCATGGGGGAGTTTGGAACCAATCCTCCACAGATACGGGGGTCCTACTGTACTACAGAACTAAAAATTGTCCTTTTCCTTTTCCATTCATTCCATCTACCCATGTCCTGGTTTCTCTTGCTACTTAGGAGTTGTAAGGACTTGGGGGCTGTACTCAATTTTTTTTTTACACTGCACCATTTGCGTCATGGCCTTCTGCCCTGTAGCTATGAAGATGGTAGACCTGTCTCACTTTCTCCCAGGGCCCAAAATACAGCACAGCAGCTGCTAGTAAGTATAGTAGCCTCAAAGTATAGCGACTGCCTGGCCAAAATGCATGTGAAATGAGTGCTGCAGGGAAAACCTTATCTGACTTCCCAGATAACCTGATATAAAAGGCTTGAGGATGGGCAAAAAGCTGCTCAGCTCTTCAGAAGGTCTGTTGTTGTTGTTGTTGTTGTTGTTGTTGTTAAGGGCTGCAGAGTGACACCCAGTCTATGAATGAATGGCCTTCCTGAAGCCCCTCTCAGCCGTCCTGCTGAGGACTTGCAAAACTCAAGGTTGTGCCTTCCTTTACTGAGTCAACCCTCCTTTGGTCTTCTTATCCTGTCGCCATGCCCCTTCCCCAACATTATTGACTTTCCCAGCAAGTTTTCGCTTCTCACGATGTGCCCCCAAAGAATGATCGCCTCCATTCAGAAGGTGTGTTGCAGAAGTACACCAGAGGAATGCAGTTAAACCTACAGATGGGAAGGGTTTCATAAGCCTTGTAATGGCCACAGTTAGTTGACTCGGGCCGCTTGCCTTGGGCTGACAGCACCACCTTGCGGACATTTTAGACTAGCTGACTTCCACAGCTGCCTTTTCACATTCCAGTAGCAAGCAATAGCAAGGCACCTCAAGTGAGGAGACTGTCCTGTTGCAGACATGTTTTGCTAAGATACAGCCAGAACCGCAGCAAACAGTTTTTCTGTAATGCACCTCAGTGGCTGCAAAACTAGGACTGATTCTGCAGTTTTCCGTATCCATCTGGCAGCCTATGCTTGGGACCGCAGAGGTATTGAGGGTGGGTGGCCCTTCCGTCAGCGGCATAGGTGACTCCCTCTCCTTTGGGGGGACGACCCTTGCCGCAAAGAGTGAGGTCCGCAGCTTGGGAATACATCTGGACCCGGCGCTTACCATGGAAACCCAGGTGGCGTCCGTGGTCCATTCTGCCTATTTTCATCTATGGTGGATTGCCCAGCTGCGGCCATACCTTGATCGGGGGGCCCTCACTACTCTAGTCCACGCGCTCGTAATCTCGAGATTAGACCATTGTAATGCACTCTACGTGGGGCTGCCTTTGAGGCTGACGCGGAAACTTCAGATGGTCCAGAATGCAGCAGCCAGGCTCCTTAGTGGGGTGAGAAAACACCAGCATATCTCCCCCACCCTGGCTGCTTTGCACTGGTTGCCCATCCGTTTCCGCATTGACTTCAAAGTGCTAATGATCACTTATAAAGCCCTAAACGGTTTGGGACCTCAATATTTGGCAGATCGTCTTCTCCCACCCAGATCTACCCGGATCACCCGATATAGCCAGCAGGGGCGGCTGAGGGGTCTGACGCCGAGAGAGGCCCGGAAGGAAAAAACAAGAAACCGGGCCTTCTCGGCGGTGGCCCCTCGGCTGTGGAATGCCCTCCCAACAGAAATTCGGCTGGCACCCTCGCTGGGTGTTTTTAAAAGCCAGTTAAAAACTTGGTTATTTAAGAAGGCCTTCCCTCCAGTCAATTAAGTCTTTTTCTCTGTTTCTCTCTCTTTTTTGGCTATTCCATCTTGGTAATCCTCTCTTTAAATTAATTGTTTTAAACTGAAATATGTAATTTTATGATTTTATATATTTTTATACTGTTTTGTTTTATTTTGTAAGCCGCCCCGAGTAGACATGGTCTAGAGGGGCGGGGTAAAAATCAAATAAATAAATAAATAAATAAATAAATAAATTTGGAACAGCTTTGATTTCAGATAATACTGAATTTCTGAAAACCATCGCACAAGGCTCTCTGGTCATTCTACTGTGGGAACACAGGAAGCTGAAGACATATTGTTGTGCATTCTTGATTCTTTCATAGTGGCATGGAATCGTGGACTTTAGTGCAGGCTAGTTTTTAAAAAAGACAAGAATCTGAAATGGGGCTGATCACAAAACAGGAAGAATTTCTTGACTTCAGATGGTGACCTGTTGAAATGTCATGATATGAACAATGAAGACCAAGGAAAACTCAGACTGTACATGCAGAAAACTTGAATACTTGGTCTTGTACTGAGAAGTGCGGACAATTGCCCCATGATTGTCTCACCATCCCATGTGTTGTTGTTTAGTCGTGACCGCACGGACCAGAGCACGCCAGGCCCTCCTGTCTTCCACTGCCTCCCGGAGTTGCGTCGCTTCGGTGACCCTATCCAGCCATCTCATCCTCTGTCGTCCCCTTCTCCTCTTGCCTTCACTCTTTCCCAAGATCAGGGGCTTTTCCAGGGAGTCTTCTCTTCTCATGAGAGGGCCAAAGTATTGGAGCCTCAGCTTCAGGATCTGTCCTTCCAGTGAGCACTCAGGGTTGTTACTTGAATTTAATTTGCCATTGCCTTAGGAGTATTCTTTTCTTCTTGTCGTTTTTTTATGATTGGAGTGTTTTCTGCTAGCGAGTGGATATGTGGGTGGTTTATCTGTTGCTAGCCGCTCAGAGTAGCAGCTTGCCACTAGAGGGATGGGATAGAAATGAAATGAATGAATGAGTCAATCATAGTCCTGTGCAATCTCAAGGATTTTTTTTTGAGCAGAGCTGCTCGAAAAGGTTCCAGTCTTGTCTAAGAGCCAGTGCCAGAGCCAAAGTTTAGCAGTCCTGATTTAGACAGATCACAAGTCCAAATCAGAGTAAGACAGCTTCCTGTGTTCTTGCCCTTTCTTTTGGTGAAAAGGCGCACACATGCATTTTAATCATGCTCTGATCTTTTGCTGCCCTCTGCTGCCTTCCTATACCTTGTTCTTCTCATTTTTCCCCCCTGGAGAGGAATGCCAACCACCTCATCTTTCAGCCAATTTGCATTTAGATTTCTCAAGAGGCATTTCACACTTCAGGTGGCAACAAACCCTGAGCTGCTGCTAGTGTGGGTAAACATAAAACACTGCATTGCTGCCAAGCTGAGCTCTGCGGGAGGCAAGCTGGTAGAAAACTCCTGCTTGCAAGCATAAGACTTGCTCACTGCATTCCCAGAACACCTTTTTGGAAATGCATATAAAATAATCTAGAGATACTCAACTCTAGGAAGGGACGTGGGTGACGCTGCGGGTGAAACCGCAGAAGCCTCTGTGCTGCAAGGTTGGAAGACCAGCTGTCAAAAGATCGAATCCACGTGATGGAGGGAGCTCCCGTCGCTTGTCGCAGCTCCTGCCAATCTAGCAGTTCAAAAGCATCTACATGCGAGTAGATAAATAGGTACCACCTCGGTGGGAAGGTAACGATGCCCCTTGTCTAGACGCGCTGGCCACGTGACCATGGAAAAACTGTCTACAGACAAACACTGCCTTTGAAACGGGAATGATCACTGCGTCCTAGAGTCAGACACAACTGGACTAAATGTCAAGGGGAACCTTTACCTTTAAATCTAGGAAATATGAAAAGATCTACGAAATACAATTTGTGAGCTAGTCTGTAGCAGCTACAGGGATCACTGGGTGCCCCTGGACCAGCTACTCCCATGCAGGAGCTGGGACAAGCAACGGGAGCTCACTCTGGATTCAATCTTATGACGGCTGGTCTTCTGACCTTGCAGCACAGAGGCTTCTGCGGTTTAACTCGCAACGGCATTCTGCGTCTAGTCACGCTGGCCACGGAAACTGACTACGGACAAACGCTGGCTCTACAGCTTGGAGATGGGGATGAGCACCGTGCCTTAGAGTCGGACACCACTGGACTAAATGTCAAGGGGGAACCTTTTTACCCATACAGGATAAGTTATTTCAACTTTTATGCCACCCTATAGTGTTACAGCATTCTCTGGGTGGCTTGCAACATAATTATGCAAACAACAACTTGCCCCCCCACCACCACCACCACCAGCGAGCTGAGTACTCATTTTGTCCAACTGGAAGGATGGAAAGCTGGGCCAACTTTGAGTTGGCTACTTGAGCTGGTCGGGATCAAACTCACGTCATGAACAGAGGCTTGACTGTAGCACTACACTATCACTGCACCACAGAGCTCTTAGTGAGGCTGGGTCAGACCAAGATACTCTCTAGCCCAGCTTTCTGTTCCCACTGTAGCCAACGAGGTGTCTCTGGGCAGCCAACAAGCTAGTGCTTCAATATATTGTCCTGTTGATGCAGTGCTATTCTAAATGGGATACACTGGTGGCATTATGTACTGTATACGCTAGGTAGATGCACTGCTGTTGCGTTATGTCACTTGCTTTAGTTGCCACAGCCTGCTGGATGACAGCTGCAGGAAAAGATGATGAAGGGGGCTGGAAGGGGAGTGTCGTTAATCAAAAGGAGGATACGTTGGGATGATCCAAAGCTGCTGTATTTTAGATTGTCCCCCCCCCCCCGGCCAAAACGCAGCAGGCCAGTAAAATCTTTTGCATGCCAGTAACTTTGGTGGATTTCTTTGCAAGGAGGCAGCAGGTCAAGTGGCCCCTGCCTGCTACCAATAAAAGGAGGTACAGTTGTTGATTGTCTCACTGTCCTTGTCCTGTAGCGAGTCATTATCTTCTCTCAGCCAGCTGTAAAGCACCATTATTGTATTTTCAGAAAGGTCCACAGCATACAGCAGTTAGGAAATACAGTTTTTCTGGGATCTGTTGCCCTGCCCTTACTGCACACATCCTTTACTTGAAGGACCATGAGAATATTTTTACACTATCCAGCGCGAACAGCTTTTTCTAGTCTCTCCGATTTAGCTGTACAGGGAGAGGAGAGTTGAGATAAAACACTTACCGAAGGCAATCTGATTAAACGACAATATCCTTGAAACTGGGAATGACCCAATTTGTAGGTTTTATGACACCACCCAGGCCAGTTGTATTTATTTCTGCACTAGCAACCAAAAGTAACAGGTGTTTTTCAGTAATGTCTGAAGTGCTCTTCTACTAACCATCTTTTCCATGTGTGATCAAGCCGATTTCGCCGGATGCAAAGGAATTCTCTTTACGGCAAAAAGTCTCAGGGTTTCCATCTGGCTTAATGGGAGGCAAGTAGTTTGAAAAACAACACAGCCTGGCCTCCAGTAAAATAAATTATCATTTCCTGTCAGAAATAATTACAGCAAAATATTAAGAACTGCTGGATAACTCAGTGGTTTAGGTCCCTGGCTGCCGGGTCAGATGTTCGAATCCCCACTGGGCGTCCTTGAGAGGGGCTGGACTAGATGATCCATAGGATCCCTTCCAGCTCTGCCGGTTCAAAGGTTATTTTTGCTGCCAAGGGGGACATTTTTCTGTATTCTGCTCCTCATACAGAGGAACCAGAATAGAGAATCTTGAAAGCTAAGCGGGAAATTCATTTAGAATTCTTTGTCTGCAAAATTTATTCTTTGGGATTTTCGCCGCAAATATCTGTGATGTAAACATTCAGCATAATAAAAACTGTTTGAGAAACTGGAAATCAGTACAGTGGACCCTCGACTTACAGACGGCTCGACTTACAGACTTTTCGAGTTACAGACTTCTCTGGCTGCAAAATTTAGATTCGACTTGCAGCCGGAGAATCGACGTACAGACCAGAAAAAAACCCAAATGGAACAAAAATAGAATAAAAACCGCTGGTTATGGGATTAATCGGTTTTCAATGCATTGTAGGTCAATGGAGATTCGACCTACAGACTTTTCGACTTGCAGACACCATTCCAATACGGATTAATTCCGTAAGTAGAGGGTCCACTGTATTTCATAGAAAGCCAAAGCAGAACCTGAGCCTGCTGGTAATTGCATCGATCCATTAAAAGAATATCCATGGCGAGGTTTTATCTTTATTAAGATGCACATAACTAAAATGCCATGAAACCAAACTTTTGTGTTCTTCAGAACTTTTAATCAGATGTAATAAACCCGCGGTTTACTGACTGGACTGCAGGAGACGTTTGGCAGTTGTAAGTGGATTTCCCTTATCCTAGTGTAAGATAAAAATGGTAGGATAGAGCCAAGAAGCAACAATGACAGTTATCCCATTTTAAAGGATACAAAACCTAGCAACTACATAGTTCTGTTTTAAATCCTACTAGGAGTAGATAGGATTTCACAAGGATAGTGACAACGAAATCATATCTTTCTACACACAGAAGAGCAAAATTTGCTCAGATTATTTTTAAGAAAACATGTTCTTCAACCATGTTCATTGTACTATGTTGTCCTGGGGCTGGCAAGTTGCCTCTGAACATCCTCCTTTCTCTTTCAAATGAATGAGTTTTGTTTTGGTCTTTCAATTTCACTCTCACTCTCATATATACCCAACTTGACCAAGAAAACGAGTTATTTTCAAACTAGCATTAGGGACATACTGAACTAATTTTCTTTGGGACAGCCTGTTTATAGATGCCAACGTGGAGTGGGAGGGGGACGCTGCTTAAGCTTGCACTGTTCTTTCTTTGCCTGCACAGTTACAGTGGCAAAAGCTGGGAGGGCTAGGATTCCCAGGGACACCCATGTGGCAGTGGACACGGGCAAGCCTTGGGTATGCAGATAAGCTGCAAAACGTTTCAACTCAAGGAAGGAAAGTAAGATCAAGAACATCTGGCACTAATTTTTCTGATCAGAAAAGGAAAAAAAAACATACGTACCTCTTCCATATACCCAGTTACTGGTTTGGAGGGAGGGATATTCTGTTAATACCATCTGCGCGCTTTACCCAGAAGTGGGCACTTAAGTTAGTTTGGCATAGGCAGATGCAAATGATTTAAAGAGGTATTTTCTCTGCCCCCAAACCCCGATTATGATGGGGCAACCAACCCTCCACTAGGTGCCATGGCTGGCTGATGGAAGCCATGGTGTAATGCATATGGTGGACATAAAGGCTGGAGGAATACTGGATGAATCATAAAGCTCAGCTCCAGAAGCAGGCCTTCTCCCACTCAACAGCACACGCACGCACGCACGCACGCACGCACGCACGCACACACACACACACACACACACACACACACACACACGGCTAAGTTGAAACATCCACCAGAATTTTTCTAAGAGCCAAGAAGTGGGGACAAAGAACTTAATCTCAGCAGTACAGGACCTGCCTCCAGGAACACTTCCCTGAACATTGTTTTCTCATGTCATCATGCAGCTGCATCATTTGCAAGCATCATTTGCCAAGCCTTCAAGCTTCACCTGTGCTCCCTTTTGATTGTGGAAGCCAGAGAACTGGACCTCTTCTTATTTTGCTAAGGTTACAGAACTGTTACAGAAGCAACTCCAGAAATTGCTCCAGAGCTCAAATGTTTAGGGACAACTTTGAAAATATAGACAGCTGCTCTTGTACCGCCTTCCCCTTGGCCCAATAGAAACCATTTTGTGCAGTAAGGTGTAAAGCAGTGGTTCTCAAGCTTGGGTCCCCAGATGTTCTTGGACTGCAACTTCCAGAAGCCCTTGCCAGCAGTTAGTGGGTGAAGGCTTCTGGGAGCTGCAGTCCAAGAACATCTGGGGACCCAAGGCTGGGAACCCCTGGTGTAAATTGAAAGGTACCCGTAGCCACAGCTGAAGAGCGAGGCTCCAGCTCCACCTCCTTGGGCTTCACGGCCCCTGAGGTTGCTGCCCTCTTTATTCAAGCCCTTTTTCTCTTTGCAGACATACCACCCCCACTGCTGCCGATGGACCTCAAAGGAGAACCTGGACCTCCCGGGAAGCCCGGCCCAAGAGGACCACCCGGCCCGCCTGGATACCCTGGGAAACCGGGCACTGGGAAGCCAGGACTTCACGGCCAACCGGGTCCCGCTGGCCCGCCAGGCTTTTCGGGCGTTGGCAAACCAGGCATTCCAGGGCTCCCTGGCAAGGCGGGCATGAAAGGAATGCCTGGGATGAAAGGCGAGCCTGGCCTCCGAGGGGAGCAAGGGCCAAGGGGCCTGCCCGGCCCACCGGGGCTGCCTGGCCCGGCCGGCATCTCTGTGACGGGGAAACCCGGCCCAGCGGGCAGCCCGGGACTGCCAGGGTTCCGAGGGGAGCCCGGCCCGAAAGGGGAGCCCGGCCCTCGTGGCGAGCGGGGCATGAAGGGGGAAAATGGGGTTGGGAAGCCGGGGCTGCCAGGAGCCCGAGGGAACGGAGGGGCCCCCGGCCCTGCGGGGCCTCCTGGCCCTGCTGCCCTTGGGAAACCGGGACTGGACGGCTTGCCCGGCGCTCCAGGTGACAAGGGTGACGCTGGAGTTCCAGGACAGCCGGGGATCACTGGGCAGCCTGGGCCGGTGGGTCCACGTGGCCCGCCGGGCCTGGATGGCATTGGCGTGCCCGGGGCCGCTGGCATGCCCGGCCTGCAAGGCCCAATGGGCCCCAAGGGGGAGCCAGGGCTGCGGGGCCTCCCCGGCATGCCTGGGCCAACAGGATATGGGAAGCCAGGGCTGCCTGGCTTAAAAGGAGACCGTGGCCAACCAGGTGTCCCAGGGATCATTGGAGACAAAGGCGAGCCCGGCATGGATGGCGAGATGGGCGAGATGGGGCCCCCCGGCATCCCTGGGTCGCCAGGCCCTCCGGGCTCCATGGGTTTGCCGGGCAAACACGGGATCCCCGGCTCTAAAGGCGACGTCGGCCCCAGCGGGCCTGCAGGGCTCCCGGGTATGCGGGGGGACCAAGGGCCCAGTGGCTTTGTGGGGAAGCCGGGGATCCCTGGGGAAAGGGGACTGCCTGGACCGCAAGGCATGCCCGGCCCCACGGGTCCCAAAGGAGAGTCGGGCTTCATGGGGCTGCCGGGGGTGCCAGGCCTTACAGGGCCAATGGGCTCAAAGGGGGAGTCAGGTATCCCAGGGCAGCCGGGGCCCCGAGGGCCCTCGGGGATACCCGGTCTGCAAGGCCCTTCGGGTCCAATGGGCCCTCAAGGCTTGCCGGGCCTGAAAGGGGAACCTGGACTCCCAGGGCCCCAAGGAGTTGGAAAAGCAGGCGAGCCAGGCATCGCCGGCCCTACTGGGCCACCCGGAGTGCCTGGGAATCCGGGCTTAAACGGGCTGCCGGGGCCGCCGGGCCCACCCGGGCCACCGGGTGCACCCGGGGTATTCGACGGGGCAGGAATCGCTGGCCTCCATCTGCCAGACGGAGGCGTCGAGGGAGCAGTCCTGGGAAACGGCAAGCCCGGGAAGCCCCAGTACGGCCGAGGGGAGCTCTCTGCCCAGATGCTACCAGCCTTCACCGCCATCTTGACCTCGCCGTTCCCAGCCTCAGGAATGCCCATAAAATTCGACAGGACCTTGTACAACGGGCAGAATGGCTACAATCCAGTGACAGGGATCTTCACTGCCCCCATTTCTGGCATCTATTACTTTGCTTATCACGTCCACGTGAAAGGAACGAACGTCTGGGTGGCGCTTTATAAGAACAACGTGCCGGCCACCTACACCTATGACGAGTACAAAAAGGGCTACTTGGACCAAGCCTCCGGTAGCGCTGTGCTTGAACTCAGAGAGAACGACCAAGTCTGGGTCCAGATGCCGTCGGATCAGGCCAACGGCCTGTACTCCACCGAATACATCCACTCCTCCTTTTCCGGCTTCCTCCTCTGTCCCACATAACAGCTATTGGGTGCAACTACTTCTATCCACTTTGGCCATGAACGTGTCTTTTTAATATATATATATATAAATATATATATAAAATACAAAACAGTCACTGGGAAGATAGTACTGATGGGATGGATGGGGAACCATCCTAACCAAGCTGAGGAGATAACTGGAAGGAGACCATTTGGTTGTTGCAGTGCCATCTTCGTTTCTGGAATTTACTCTCTTCTAGTGACTGCACCATCAAGCCCAGATGCTAACCTTGGGAATTAGCTGCCAGTCAGTTCTCTAAGGCACACTTGAAGGCGTTGGATAGATGGCCGTGCATGGGGGATGCAGCTGCGGCCATGACATCCCACGTTGTGAAGTTCCTTTTAAGGCACCTCCTTCCAGCTGTAGCATCTGTCCATGTTTCAGCTTCCAGTTTCAAAATGTGATCCGAGTTACTCTCTCGGGAGAAAATCAAGAACCTAAAGGGTAAAATATCTCACTGTGGAATGTGCTGCATAAGCACCTTTTCCACGTCGTTCACCCTATCTCTAAAGCATCCCACCAGGATGTAATCCGGAAAAGGGGACAATGACAAGTGAAACGTAATCCAAAACCAGAGACTTCCACAGCCCTCCCCCCCCCTTTTAAAGGACTCCTTAAAATATCTGTTCATAGTCCTTTGATAATTCTGTATTTAAGTACTGATCATGTATAAGTCAGCACTCTAAAAACATATGGTTCAATAGATGCCGTTGTCTGACAATCCCAGTAAAGTGATGCAGAGTCACTTGTTATAGCTTGACTGGAAAAAAGGTATTATCCTCAAAGTGTCAACTTGTAATATACAATTTTCTTCAGGGTATGTAAACTTTTTTTGTTGAGGGCAGTGGAAACACCCACACCCATGAAATTTTTGATGAAGTCCATAGCCACTTTACATTCAGTTAACTTTTTCATCGGTGCTACTTGCTACTTAATCTTAACAACTTATTTTTCTGTACAGTGCAATATCTATGTATTAAAAAGGTGCAACATGCTGCATGCAGAGACTTCTGTGACATAAGGATAATGACACTGACCAGTGTGTTTTTCTATCACTTTGTTGCAATAACGCTTGAAACATTATCTCTGGGTTACAATGTTATTCACAGCTTTTGGAAAGGGTTGTGATCCTCCTGTGAATCAACTTCAGTTGTCTAGGACCAATGTAACTCTTTGGACCTGTCCAATAAGTGACAGTGCATAATTCCAAACTCTTTTGTTAATAATAGAGCCCTTTCATTCAGGACAAAGAATATGCTTAGAATCATTTTCTATTGTGGAGAAAAAAAAAACCTCAATCCTGTCCATGATGCAAAGATTATTTTGAAGGGGCCAGGATTCCATCACTAAAGCCAGGGTAAACTTTCTCCAGGTTTACTGTGTAGGCAGAAGTATTTAAGCAGTGTTAAAAATACAATCAATTCTGAGTTTGAAAACAAGTATTATACAGGAGTGGCATCATCGGAGAGAAAAACAACACATTCTGGACTGTAAAAAAATACCACCAGGAGGAGGATGCTGGGAGTTGAAATTTGGGATATCTGTATTTCAAATCTGACTAACAGCTTTCTTTCTTTCTCTTGTTCTCTTAAGACTTGTTTGCCTGATTTAGACACACCAAGAGTACAGGCCCACAATTTCTGATTCCATTTGATGTTTTCTAAATTCCTGGAGATGAGAATGATGCCAAAGGCAGATTTCACTTGCAGTATCTTTTCATTTCAGTCACTACAGGCTGAAACTGAAGAAAGCCAAGTACATACATTTTATACGTGCCTAATATCAGAAGAGGAAGTGCAGGAGACATGTGCTTTTGACTTAAGTGAATTCTCCTGTGGAGGAGAGCATTAAACTTCCATTTTTCAGACCAGCAGATCAAGAAAAAGGTGTTATTATTTAACAAAGTCACACTGCCTGAAGTGGAAAGAGTTGCGGATAAGTATTCTAACAGTAGCAGAGATACATGTAAATCCAAGTTTTTCTCTTGTGTGCCTTGTATGCAGTTTATTTATATTGTGTTTGTATAAAACGATAATCTTTTTTTCCCTTTGCAGATTTGTCACTAGTTTTCTGGCTGGTAAGACAGAAAGCACAATAACAAAATACACATTTATCTGAAAACAAGGTATTAAATCATTTCAGTTCCATAGCTATTGTTTTGCAGCCTATTCTATTCTGATACAGAGCATAGACCTTCTGCATTTATACCATTTTAAAAACTGCTTGACACAGCATATCAAAATTTTTCATTATTACTCATTGAAAGATGAAGTGTTGACTGAAGAGGCTGTAAAGGAGAAAGTAATGGGTTGGCTTTTTTAAAAAAAAATCAAATAGACAAACTAATATTTGTCTATGACAAAGGTTGTGTTTTTGTGTTGGAAAGCACAGGGCAGTTGGGTTTTAGTCAAGAACAAACAGATTTGGAAACTTCTTTTAACTGTGCATTACAACATGCATTTTTATATACCAACTCTTTTTTAAAAAGAAAAACAGCTGCCTCTCCTATCTTCATTTCTAACCTAGTATATAGAGGGTTTTTAGTTTTGTAAATACGTATGTTACATGCACTGTTTCATAGTAAAATTTGTTTTAAAATGCACTCGTTTTGTGATCGAAAACTGGCCTCCACTTCTGAACTGAAACTACAGTACTTGATTGTATTGACCAAACATCAATAAATCTTATTTTATAAAGAGAGACTGATTTGTATTTCAAGTTGCCACCTTAAAAAACAACAACACACACACACACACACCAAAATGAAACAAACAAGGAAAGCAGAGTATTTGTAAACGTGTTTCATTCCTCATCCTTTGTTCATCTCTCTTCTTTGAGTACCCTTTCAAAACTGGGATGGTTGGAGCAGAGTTTCCATCCCACCACAACAGCACCCAGTGGGGGACAGAACATTTCCACCTCTTGCGAAGCCTTTGCTTGTGTGGAGTTACCAGGTATGTGTGTTGGAATATTAGCATACTGCAAAACATGAGACTGGAATTTATGTTCACCATATATCCTCTCTGTTTGGGTTACTTTTCTAGAAAACAAATAGAGAAACCCACTGAACAGATAAGCAGGACAAAACACCTACCTGTTCTCTCAAACCAGTGGACACAGTGGAGTCTTTCCTTCCTGACTAACATACCCTTTTTTCCTGCCCTCTCATACAACACAATCCCAAAGGGCACAGACCCAAACTGCACTATCAATCTCAAAATTGAACTGGGGTATCAAGTGCACAATCCAGATTTCTCAAGCAGTGGAATTTACACCTGTACTACCAAATAATTGAGCCACACACCAGCAGTCTCCGGGCATCAGAGGAGGATGCTGGTCAGATGGTAAGTCATGTCTTCCTCCAAATACTGATACCATCCAATATGGCCTTTTGACTTAAAATCATGGCTGCCGTGCAGTATATTTTCCGTATTAACGGTAACACATATGCCTGCTACAAAAGAAATCAGACTGAGTACTCGTGTTACTCAGCGGAAGCTAAGTTCCACTTTCTCCTTGTCTAGATGCTGCAAACTACCCCGACAGGTCAGAAACAGTTTCTGCCCTTTCCCCCATGAGCTATCATCATTACATCTGGTGAGGAGCAGTGCTGATGGCCCTATCCTCATCTCTGCCCAGGCATGGACTCCTATTCTGCTCCTGGCGTTACCCAGAAGGAAGGATTCTCGCTCACCATGGTGCGAGAGTTGCCTGCAAAAGAAGCTCAACTTCAGGACACGTACTTTTGAATACATCACCCATTTGGGCACAGGGCACCCAGAGAGCCTTGACTCCAACTCAGATTTAATCATAAAAGGGTAAAAAAAAACGAGAGAGGTGGTAACAAAAGGGAAGCCACTGGCACCTCTTGGGCACTTCAGTTACAGGAGGAATCTCTTAAGCCATTTCCTAGGTACGTTTTCCTTGAGGGAACACCCTATGTGGCATATTAATTTCATCTTTTCTGCCACATACAATGAGCAGCACGGCCGGGTCACATGATTCCTTCTTCGGTGGGGCTCAGACCTGTTGGCAATACAGTTCGTACAAGCTGTCCGCCAGCTTCTCTGTCTCCTCAAAAGATTCACAGCTGTGCTTCCAACTCTGGGGCACCTGCTCTTCCCCATAATATGCACCCGCAATGGCCCCCGCCATGGTTGCGATCGTGTCCGTGTCCCCACCCAGAGAGATGCAGTAGATAATGGTCCGCTGCAGGCTGTTGAATTCTTCCGGGATCTCTGGATGATGCGCCATGCAGTGCAGGAATGAATAAATGGCTGTAGGGACAGACTGAAGAGCTGCAATGCCATTCCCTGGCAAAATAAATCTCCTTTTAGTGAGGGGCAGCAGACGCAGCTAACATCCATTCAAAGGCTCTCATTAGACCAGTGGTGTCGAACTGTGGCCCTCCAGATGTTCTTGGCCTTCAACTCTCAGAAATCCTGGCCAGCAGAGGTGGTGGTGAAGGCTTCTGGGAGTTGAAGTCCAAGAACATCTGGAGGGCCACAGTTCGACACCACTGCATTAGACTGTAGTTACAGTCATGCCCCAGTGTGACCAAGAGAAAAGTAGAAACAAAATCTTCTCCAGATCCCGTTAAAATGGAGAGAGGGAGTAAAGGGCTTTCTTAGTGCCAAGCCTGAATGCCCCCTGCCCCCCTTCTCTCAACAGCAAAAGCAGTGCCTGAGAAGAGGCTCTGCTGTGGCAAGGTGGTGTTTCCACTGGTAAGGCACAAGCCTCACATCACATCAGTGACAGGTGAAAAGACAAAGCCATGGATTTGGGGGCCATAAAGAGATAACATTATCAAGCCAGACCATCAGCCCGCCAAGGCCACCAGTCTGTCTTAAAACTAAGAGCACTAATCAAAAGGCTCACCTAAATCTACACAAACATTATATCTACAACGCATATCATTTGCTAAGATCTGGTAAGTGGGAGTGTGGCTTTCTCTCCATTCAGAAATGCTCTCCAGTTATCAGTGGCAGGTGCCCAACCAAAGAACTAGGAGTACATTTGATCTCTTTTAAACATTATTTATGCTTCAGCTTTTGCATCATTCTATTGCAAAAATGGGCAACCTGCAACTCTAGGAACTCACATGGTCTTGAGCTTTCCCTGAAAACTTCTCTGAAAGGAGAGCCATTTGGACTTCTGGCAGGTAGTATCTATTGCTCTCCTAGCATCATGTTGCCACAGAAGGAAGATGAAGAGAGAAAGGGACTTGAAGCGGGGGGATGGGGTGGAGAGGACACAGCAGAAAGACGCATTGCCCACTGCTATCCTGATTTATGGCACTGTGCTCCACAGTAATGATTGTTTTTGTCTTGAATCTCTCCGGCCTGTCCATTCCATCGCACAAACTCATTCCCCGCATTATGTATATGTCCTTACTCTGAACCTAGTTCAGTGAGTTGGGTCTATGGTGACAGAGCCGGGCTCAATAGTTAAATTCTTCCCTGCACTTCCTGCACTAAGAACCAGCCTGCGTGGCCTTGGGGAAGCTGCACAGTTCTAGAGGGCCCTCAGAAGAACTGAATGGTAAACTCTTCTAAAAACCCTGGTCATCAACTTGACAGCACATAATAAGTACTACTAACTATGATGCAGAAACCAATACAATTACGGATCTCTTATTTCCCAGTCACAAAACCAGGGGTGTGTGTGTTTGTGTGTGGACTGATTGCACTCGGAGAGAGACATACCTAATTCTAGTACCACATCTGAACTGGGCACACAGCTTCGTTCCAAGAATTCTTTGATCTTTTTAAGACGTTTTGAAAAGGGTAATTCTTCATAGCCCAGCCTGTAGATGAGAGAATGACATCAAGTGTGCCAAGCTGCTATGCTGCCACCCTGTGCAACCTCCAAGCATAAACGCAAACCTGCTCTGGGCAGATGTTACTCACATCTGGGCATCAGCCACAGACTTCTCATCCGCTTCCACGTCTTCCATGTGGCCGATCAGCTGCTCCAGAAACTGGTCTCGGTTTAGATCCCCCTGCAGGGCATAGTGGACGGCCAAAGCTTGCAGGATGGCTCCATTATAACCCAGAGAATTTGAGTGGGTCAGCTGAGCACTCAATTTAGCAAACTGCAGAGGCAGGAGACAAAAGAACAGGGAAAGCCAAGCCTGACGTGGTGTAGTCACCAACACTGTCTACTGCACTCACACCTGCCCTCGCATCTTCTCTGACAACTCCTGGAGCACATGCAGGTGTAGGAAATCAATCAATCAATCAAGACCCCTTGCACTGGGGGGGGGGGCACCAGACAGGACTTCAGATGAAAGGCAGAAGAACAGTTTTGTCTCTTTCCCTAAGCAGAGAAAGTGGAGGGAGAAGGATCTGCTCTCAGCTGGGGCTTTCAGGACATCCCAGGGAGAATCCAGCAAGATACAGGAAAATGACTTCCTCTCCACTTTCCCTGTTCGTCTGCAGAAGAAGAGGAGCAAACGGCTCTCAGTTGGTACCTGCAGGAGTGCCAGCTGCATCCCAGACTGAGAACTAGTTAGTGGTAGCTGGTCATGCAACCAGGACTTCTTGCTCTCTCTGCTCAAAGACAGTAATAAGGATTCTCTGCAAGTGCAGGGGGACGTCCCTGCTTCTGCCTTAAATTTTTGATGGAAGGAACCACAGATTTTTCATAGGATGAGGTTTCTGGAGAACCTGCAGGGGGTTGTGACAGACCTGTGGGCTGGAGATTCCTTTGCTTTGCCCTCAGCACTGTATGTGGTAGATTCCTTGCATGAGCTTTATGGCACCTGTTCTATGTCACCTCACATTTACTGTCCAGTCCTATCCACCAGACAGCAGTCCCTAGGAACCCCCCCCCCTTACACTAAAGCAAAGAGTACTTCTTATATACCACCCCATAGTGCTTAAAACACTATCTTGGCAATTTACATGTTTTAAATTAATTATGCAGGCTATGCATCCTCAACCCCCTACTGAGGTGGATACTCCTTTTACCAATCTGAAACAGATGGAAGGCTGAGTCAGCCTCAAGCCAGCTGTCAGATCCAGTGATATCAATAGCTGAGGGAGCAGAGTTTTGGCTGCAATGCTACAGTTTAAAAACTGTGGCACAAGGCTCTTTGCACCGACACTAGTTAATCACAAAGAAGCTGATTCCTTCAAAATGTAATGAGCCAAATCCTTATGGAACAACCCATGTGCACTGCAATCAACAGAGGACAACAGAAGGAGAACATGTAGCTGAAGATAGGCTATTGTAAGGATAACTGAGACACCAAAGCAGACTGACAAAAGACTGGGGGATACTTTGGCTGCACTGAAATACCTCAGACTGCAGCCTATCTCTCTCGCTACATTACAAAAATATGAGGTGAGGAACCAGTGTACCTTCTTTACATCTTGAACACTGGAGTAAGCCAGTGGGATTCCTGCTACTCTCATGGCACCACCGTTCCCATAGGAGCCTTTCCCATTAAACTGTTGTCTTGCTGGCTCAAACACATCGCTGCATTTCGGGCTGAGAAGCTTCTTGAAGACGGTAATCACACCAGCTCCGTAGTCTCGGCCAGGGTCCCTCTTGTATTCCTCAGCAAAGCTGTCCAGATGAGAACATGGTTATAACACACCCCATTTAATATCTGTGGGCTATTGGGCGCTAAAAACAGGAAAAGACAGGAGCTTAGGGTGTCTGAATAAAAGGCACTCAAGGTATATTTGGAGGATATTTGTCCTTCACTGAGAAGTACTTCCACCAAATGGGTAAATTTACTAATCATACCAGTTAATCAAATGAATAATGGTAGCACTTCAGCTCTCAATGCATACAGATCCTTCTCAAGCTACTCTTGACAGGGACCCTTCTGGATTCCCCTTATTCATTCCAAGAACACAGTGAAGCAAGCCATGGCTAGAACATGTCTTGAAATTTCTCCACTCCACAGTGGAGAACACTGAAATGAGAGTCTGAGATGTGCATGGAAGAAGCTCCAATACGCTTCTCTGCAGCTTGCTTTACAACAAGTTGGGCAATCTCAGGGTCTGGGGGCCAATTCTGTCCCCTGGAGGGCCCACTGCAGGCTGCACTACCTACTATGACAAAACCCCAAAGCAACCCAAAATACACCTCTTCTTTAACCTCCTTCCTTTTCACCTAAAAGAAATGCCTGGAAAGCAAATACAAGGTGATTTCAGATGTGTTCCTAGAAGGCCCCAGAAAATGTGACGCTTCATTTTTTTAGACATGGGGCGGGGTCCTATGAACCACAAAAGCAGACGGGAACACATATGACCCACAAGTCACTCATTGCATACTCCAGCCTCGCACAATGGAGAAACATCTTTAAAGCTCAAGAACAGAAATGCTTAGTGAAAATCCCAATTTACTGACCAAGCCAAGCAAAATATTTCTAAATGTTACATCTCATTTATGCCAGAAACGGAGAGGCTGAATTCAGGTGTCTCCTTACCGCTTTGCCATATCCACTTCATCAAAGTCCCGCTTAGCCATCAGGGACTTCACCACACAGTGGGTCATTGCCGTGTCATCGCTGTATGAGAGGATTTCTAGGCAAGGAACAAGACAGAAGGGTAAGGCTATGGTAAGCCAACACTTTACAGACCTTGTTATGGCACATACAAATCTTGATTGCTTGATTAGAAGGTGGCTACTGGGGGTGGTGGTTTCCTATCTAATTATACACACACAGGTTCTTTATGCTTGTTCTTTCCCCTTTTTATGTATCATAGACATCCTTTCTGTTCTACTCATGTTCAACAGACAGACTGGAACTCCGATGCGAGTCTTCCACACAGCCCTAACCTAAGCAGGGCTATGCTGGGAATGGTAATACTCCCCCAACTTCTTGAAGCTATTTACGTTTAATTAAAAAAAAAATAAGAAAAAAGCTTGGCCAAAATACAAAGTTTCTTTATCTCTTAACATTAAATACATTGCACTGTGTTTAGATAAACATACAAATCATTGATGTTAAGTGTGATAAACATTGATATAGTAAAAAAAAAAAATCAAAAGAAAATGCCCACCCATAAACTAAAGGATGGAGGGAAAAATTACCAAGACGTGTCATGTTAAGGTGTTTAAATATTCATTATCAATCAGTTCCTTAGTAAAGCCATCTCTATGTACATAGATCATGCCCAGTATGGGAAGCATGTGGCTCAGGCATTATGCAAGGTCTCCTGCCATCAAAATAAAGCACAACTGAGACAGGGTGGGGGCCTCTCTTCCTTAAAAGAGATTTTAGGAAATCCCAGCCGACTGGATACTCAAGATGTACTTTAAAATTATTAAGACCAAAAGCAAGCCAGGGTGTTTCCAGGCAAAGCTTCTGCTGTGCAATCCCTCCACAGAGAATGCCAGTCTATCATCTGTCAGCCACTTCTCCCCCCCCCCCGTGGTTTCCTCAACCCCCCCTCCCAAAAGAAAAACCTGAAAGGAAGAAAGGTGGAATAGTTTCCCTTCCACCCGAGAAGGGGCCCCTCCGGGTCACCGGCCAGGACAAGGCCCCGGACCTTCCCTCGGGCCCCTCAGGAGCCGCTCAGGTCCCAAAAGACCCCCTCTTCGCCCCCCCCACCCCGGTTACATTCATACAGACCCCCCCACACACACACACCTGCTTCTCTGGGGCTTGTCCTGAGGAGAAGGAACGCCTCCCTTTCCCAACGGGTCCCGGGGAGGGGGAAGAAGAGGGAAAAGGGTTTTTTTTTTAAAATTTTAAACACAGCCCCACCTCGGCTGGGAGGGATTCACAGGAAAAAAACGGGGGGGGGTGAGGGGCGCCGGCAAGATAGCTACCCCCTTCATTCAGGGATTAATTAGTAACTAAATAAGCTTCCTTCTCTCTTTCCCTCGGGTGAGGTAAATAAAGGAAAAGGCGCCTCAGGCCTTGCCTGGCTCCTCCTCGTTCTTCTTCTCGTCCTCCTCCGCCCGGGCGGCGTCTCTTCCCTCAGGGCTCCTCGGCTTCCTCTGAGGCCGCCCAAGGCCCCTCACGAAGCGCAGCAGCTCCGGCCCGTCGACGGACGGCAAGGCCTCGTAGCGGCCGCCCAGGCAGTCGCCCAGCAGGGCCCCCAGCAAGCAGCCCCGGAAGCGGCGGCGGCTCCGGCCGAGGACCGAACCCGGGGCGGAGGAGGAGGAGGAGGCCGCCGCCGCTCTCCCGGCCGCCATCGCCGCCGCCATCTTAGGCGTCCCTTCGGAGACGCGCACGCGCACTCGCAGGCAGGTAGGCGGGCGGGCCCAAAGCCTTGCCCGCTGAGGAGGCCTCAGCGCGCCCCCTGACGGCCCCGCCGCCGCCCCTTTCTGGGGCACGGAGACGTTCCTGGGGGGGTTGGGGGGGGTTGGGGGGGGAAGATAAAGACGACGATGACGCCCTAGGCTGGCTGGTCGGGGATTCTGGGCTTTGTAGTCCAGACCCCGTTCTCCTCTCTGGAGGGGGAAATACCCCTTTCTAAAATAACCCCACAGGCTGCCACCCAAGGAGAAGGAAATAAGAAGCGCAAAACATAAATGAAATGAAAAAATAATCAAATTAAATGTGTATGTATAAAAGGAAGGTAGGAAGGAATGTGTGTGTGGGGGGGGGGAATTCATCCATCAGAGAAACAAGCAGCAAAAAACAAAACACACACATAGAGAGAGGAAAGGGTCTGAACTGCCTTTGGGTCAACCCAAAGCTTTGGCCATGGCAGCCCCTCTCAAAAACCTGTCGTGAGCAGGACGGCCCCCTCCTCGGGGAGCATCTTTCCCAGAAAAAGAGCCCGGCCCATTTCTGAATTTGGGTTCTGGAGCGTTTCGTCCCGGGCAGGCACAGCGTCCTTCCTCTTTCCATCCCGTTACGGCTGCAGCCGATTTCGTGGGCACATTTCATCTCCTGCCGCCCCGGTGGCTGCAAGAGGCTTCCTGACACCCCCAACCCTAACCCCTCAACCCCCACCACCCTCGCAGAGGAGACCGAACTGGGAGAGACGGACGGACGGGCGCAAGGGCCACCCCAGAAGGTTTTGGGGCGCCATCAAGACACCAAAGTGTTCTTAGGAGCCACCATTCTGGGCTCAAAAGAATGTCCCGCGTCAGAAATATTTCACACCCAGGTCACACGACATCTGCAGCTAGAGAGAGAGGACAGATTGAGCTCCAGGTTCATTTATTCAAGTACTGTATTTCTTTTGGAGTTTTAAAGCTACAAGAGTCAAAACAAAGGAGGCAATTCAAGTCATGGGAACTCAATGGAGGTGTTGCCACCGCACAGGGGACGAGTCAACGGGTAGGGGCTGGGATACGCCCCTCTTCCCAAAGAGAGTCACTTGAAGGACGGCCGCGTCCCACGCCGTCCCGTTACGCCAGCTCCAGCTGCCGGCTCTTGAGGGGCGAGAGGGTGCGGTTGGTGGTTCGGTTGAAGGTGTCGACCTCGGGCACAAACTTCTCGGCGGGGACGGTCAGCTTCCGCCTGCCATCCATGCACTTGTTATCCAGGAGCAGGGAGTTGGCTTTGTAGCCAATGTCGGTCTGGATGCGGGACAGATGCTTGTAGAGCGCATCCAGAGCATCCCTGCCAAAAGCCAAGGAGAGATCAACCAGGGTTCGACGCATTTATATTCGAAATTAAACCGAACTTTTGCCCTCCAGGGTTGCTACAGGATGTCACTGAAAGTTGTTTTCAGCCATGGGGGAGAAAAACTCCTGATTCTCCCACTAAGGGGTCATAGATGGGAACGTTCTTTTCACCAATCCTTCAGGATTTAGGGTCAAAGGCCTACATGTCCTGGGTGAATCATCCTATAACCCAGAGCCGACAGACCTTTGACAATCAAGATAATTTTGGGCTATAAACCACCACCACCCCATAATCTCTTGTGACTGCCTTGCTGGTTGGGACTGACAGGAGTTATAGGTAAAACATCTGGGTGCCCCAAAGGTGCAAAGCTGTCTCTTAAAAGGAACCTCTGGCTGTTCAAAGCAGCCATGATAAAACTGGCCCAATTCCCTTCTCACCATTAAAAGGGTTTTTTGGGGGGGGATAGAGGAACATACTGTGACTGTGCCAGTTTCTGTTTCAGAGCCGCGATGGTGCCTTCCAACTGGTGGACCTCATCTGTCAATCCATGCTGAGCCTAAGACAGGAAAGCCTCACCCGAATAAACAAATCCCAAATCTTGTCCATAAAACATGATTGCACCCCAGTCAGCTTTTACCCCACCCCCAGGGCAGGCTTCTGTGAAAACCTCCGAGAGCCAGCAAATCTCCCCGTGTCTCTATAAGACAATGGATTGTGGACATGAATGGACGCCACCAACAGGTAGTGGATGAAATGGTTGAATGACCCCACAAGAACCTCAAGAGACACAGCCCACCAGCCTCCCACAACATTGTATATTCCTTTTTGTCTCTCTCTTCCTCCCCCTTGCGGTTCATATACAACTGCTTGGTCTTGGCAAACTCTCAACCTAAGCGCAACCGGCAGATTCTCCTCGAGGCTTGTCCTACCTGGTCACGGCAAAGTTCCATGTTAGGACGGTACGTCCGGGTCTCCAGGCGGGTGTGGGCCAGTTTTAGGTTCCACACCTTCCGCCGGAGGTCTTCTTCCAGACGTCGGATGTCCTCTTCCATGTCAGCAATTTCTTCCAGAATCTGAGGAAATCAGAAATACACAGGAAGGGTGGGGTGGGGGAATGGATGGTTGTCACTAAGACCTCCACATCGGAGGAAAATCTACACTTCCCACCGACTCATCCGATAAGATTTTCCCAAGCCTCGCGCACCCCTGTAAAGACTAACATTTTTTTCCTGCCACCTCAGTTCATCAAGGGCCTTCTCCAACTCGTGAATCCTCTTCCGGAAGGCAAATTCCGTGGCTACGCGCTGGCCTTCCAGTTCATTGTCCGTCTGGGAGTCAGGAAGAACAAATGTTAAAAATGCAGGCAGTTAAACATTTCCAGCTAAAAATACTGGAAAGACGGACCTTCCAGTAACCGTTGAACATAGTATAACAAAGGCATTACACTTCACAGGCATTGTCCAAAAGTTTCTAGAATACATAAGACTGCTATAATCACTATTGTAGGAAAGGCTCACTGTGTCAAAACTACCAGTACTTTCTGATTAATAGGGTCCATGGCAATATCTGAGACAACCGTAACTCTTCTGGAGTACTTGTATTGGGCAATCAGGACCCGTAATGTTTACGAAAGACCTGTTTCTGGCCAAGATGATCACTTCTAGAACTGATTTGTTGACACACATCAACATTTTCAGATTCTCCTTGGAGTTTTGGCTATGAGGACTGTTCTTAGGAGCACAAACACTTTGCTGCTTATTGTGTTTCACTATATGAAGCTCCCTTCAAATGGGGGAATTGGTTTGAGGAGAGAGTTCAAATTTTTGAAGAATTTAATATGAATTGCCTTGATCACATAATTTATTTATTTATTGGACTTATATACCGCCCCATAGCGCTACAAGCACTCTCCGGGCGGTTTACAATTTTAATTATACAGGCTACACATTGCCCCCCCAGCAAGCTGGGTACTTCAAACTTATAAGTAGGTCTTCACACTTATAAGGTGTAGAACAGTGAAAAAAACGAAACCTCTACCTATGGATTTGTTTCCTTACACAATAAGATGCTTATAATATCCAGTGATGCAGTGAAGCAAGGGTTTACAGACTTAAGAGCCCAGGATATTTTGAACAGAGTAGACCTTTGGTCTAGATGGGCAGGATAGAAATCCAATAAATAAATAAACACCAGGGTATATGACATTGTATAACCCCCACCCTCCACACACAGAGACTTTCCTCTTCCTCTGAACTTAGTTGCAATCTTCACAGTAGTTAGGGAAGAAATGGATTCACCCAGGAATACTATGTCGAGTTTTAACTATACCCTGTGAGGTATTTCAGGGTTGTTTGGTCTTGAACGGGCAGTCAAGAGCCATTAGCACCACAAAAAGGCTGCTTCTCACTGGCTGATAGTGACAGATCCAGCTGCCTCTCTTTTCGGAGTTAAGGGGTGTGTGTGTGTGTGTGTGGCTATCATTCAGAGCACCTGCAGCTTCCAGACTCATCTCTGTACACAGATAATATCACAAGAAAAAAAATTAATGAATTGACTGGCTCCTTGACTCAATAGAGTGGCTCCTTATAAGCCCATGGGAATCTGCGTGCTTTACCTGGGCAATGGTGAGGGCGATGGCTTCCCGTAATTCGGCGGCTGCTTTCAATTCTGCCTCTGCTCGGTCCTTGTTGTACTGGCTGAATTGGTCCCACTGTTCGGGAGTGATGGATCTGCGAGAGTCCAACATAATAGCTGGTCTGGTGGTTTAGAATTAGTCTGGCCTGCTCACTCTCATCCCCTCCAGCAGCACCCTTTAGAAGGCCATTAAGTGGGTGCTCTCTACAGATGAAACATGAATGAATGCTGTATAAATTCTAACCTGTATGAATTCTAAGGAGTATAAACACCTCCTCAGAATTGAAGTGTTTTAGAAACAGGACCCCGGGAATTTATAATGTATCAATGACATAAGGGACAGAATACTGTTTATTTTCAAGACTGTGTAAAAAGGGTTCTGTTTATATACTGCCCCATAGTGCTTAAAACACTCTCTGGACAGTTTACAATTTAGTTATGCAGGCTAGGCATTGCCCTTGCCAGCCAGCTGGGTATTCCAAGTTTACCGACCTCGGCAAGATTGAAGGCTGAGTCAACTTCGAGCCAGCCAGATTGAATTCAAGTCATGAGCAGAGGCTTGATTGCAGTACTGCAGTTTAACGACAGCACCATGAGGCTCTTAAATATTTCACTTTAAAAATATGTGTAAGGGTGGTGTAAAGGCAATCCTGTCTCCCCCCCCCCCAGCAAGCTCTCCTACACATGCTTAGCCACAAACCCTGCAAAACCAGGTGTGCAACCAGACGTGGGAGGAGAGGAATCACTACATTACTTTTGTTGTGTGTGTGTGTTTATTTTCTTAACAGAAATTTGGCAAAAGTTTTATTTATATTTACACCCACAGTCTTGCACACACATAGGAGAAGGGTTCACAGCATTTATACTCCAATACTCCCTAGAAAAGAAGGTTGCTCGGGTGGGGTTTAGCTACTTATCTGCCTTCAAATTATCAAGCAGAAGAAATAGGGGCGGGGAGGTGGATTTTAGGTGAAATCAGTATTTTACTTAAAGTACATGTTCTTAGACTTGTGTCTCACTTTCTTCAAGGAAAGAGAGACTGATTATGACTTCATCTCAACAATACAGATTTTAATAAAGAACTAAAGCCAGCCCTAATTGTGTTACAAGTATTTGGGTTAGTATAGTAGTAGTAGTAGTAGTAGTAGTAGTAGTAGTAGTAGTAGTAGTAGTAGTAGTAGTAAATAATAATAATAATTAATGCAAGAACAGGACTCGCAGATAATTGTAACCCTTGCAAACTATCCGTCTAGGGGAAAATAGAGGCGAGTGGAAGGGAGAAACAGTCAAGTTCTTGTGAAGGTTCGTGAACATGGCCTAACTCTTACCCGACAGGCACTCGGGTGGGATTGACTTTGTATGAGATATTGGGAGAATTGACATTGAGAGAAACGCAGGTCCGGTCAATCTCCAGGGCCTCCATCTTCCCCCGGTGGTCCATGTTCAGCTGCTGGCGGGCCTCCTGCAATAGGCTGGGGGTGAATTAAAAAAGAGGGGGGGGGGAGGTCACCATTTTGAGCCACTAGGAAGATCCCCACGCCACCACCACCACATCATCCTGCAGGTTTTCAAACCAACCTGGAGGCTGAAGTCATTCCATGAAGAGGGCGAGTTAAGACCACGGGGCCCCCTCGACTCACCAGAGCTGCTCAAAGGCCTCGCTCACTTTCTGCTGAAGGTCTCGCTTGGTGGCATCGATCACCTCCACCTCTTTGTGCAGCTCTTCCTCCACGGGGTCTCTCACCACGTCAATGGCTCGGCGGCTCTCCCGAAGAGTGAGGTTTTCAATAGCCACGTCTAGGGGCAAGTTCTTTGCCTGAAGGGCCCGCTCGGCCTGCTCCTTCATCTGAAGGGGGGGGGGAATCCAGGAAAGGTGAGAGGATGGACATCACCCTTCTCCCTCTCTGGAGACTGGGACCAGCACAATAGACAACATGAACTTGCTTCTACCAGGAATCTTTTGGAGTGAGATTCCAAGACTTGGATAAAGTCAACAGGTCATTGTTGGACAAGGTCAACAGGTCATTGTTAGATATGGTCAACAGATCAACAGGCATTGGGATTACACCTTACTAAGGATGGCATCTTCCTCTACCCACTAGATAATGCTCTAAATTAGGTCCAATAAGATTGTTTTAATGTGATGTGTCATGATGAAACACCACCTTTAGGTTTCCTGACAGGTGGGTTTACCCTGTTTCTGGGCGCTTCTGCTCCTGGCCAAAGTAGGAGCCATATACTTCAATACAGGATAATGGAGGGTCCACTCAGTGACAGGCATGTCTCCATCTATAGAGAGAGACAACAGATGCTACATCTCCTGAGTTGACACCTGATACAGTACTACCAGCTACTGAGATTTGGAGAATACACAGCACCAGGTATAGAGGCCGGGGTGTTGCGTGCACACCTACCTGAGTCAAAGCATTGATTTCTGTGTCAATATCAGTAAGGGCTTTGTCCAGCGTTTCCTTCCATCGGTTCACACAGTCGATCCGCTCATTAAGACGCGTGCGGTTGTCGTGCTCATCCCATTTTGTCTGGAGACAAAAGAGGGATGCAGGGGTGAGGGTGGGGGAGGGATGTTGGAGAATAATGATTTCTCATCTGTTATGAGTGGCCCACAGGTGATATGCAGATCCAGGCGGCCAAAAGTCAAAATTACTTTTGATGTTTTGGCTATTCTCCTTTAGCTGCCTTCCCTCGCCTTGAAATGCCTGACCCAAATTCGTTTCTGTCTGTTTGGGGTGGGAGAAAGTTGATGAGCACATTTTAAAACCACACATAATCGAAGCAGAAAACATATTGCTAATTCAGAGACATGCTTCCAGCAGGGGTTTTATCTCTGATCAATCTTCCTTGCAAATTCAACAATCACGGGAGAAAATAAGGAAGCTAATTTGCAAGCTCTGGGATGTGCGAACTACATCTGTTGCAATGAATAAACCTATTTTTGCAATTAAGGAGTTCCTGCTTCTCAAGAGGTTCTATTTGCATAGGCCTTAAGGGAGGTACCCACCTGGTTATTGGTTTCGTTGCGTAAGATCCGGCCCTCCTGCCTGATCTGGTGGGAAGCGAAGCGCTGCCGCTCAGCGTTGGTCGACAGGAGGTCAAGGTTGGTATGCCAGTCCGGAAGGGTGAACCTCTGGCCCGGCTTTAAGCTCAGAGTGGCCATGGCCGCTTCCTGCTGAGATAATTTTTTTTAAAAAAAGAAGTCCATCAGGCATGTTTACATCACCTAAGAATCCTAAATCCTTTTCAAATACTGTACTTGAAAGGTAGTCCTACAGAGGAGGGGCAGGATCTGTCCTCGATCATCCCCAAGTGCAGGGCACGTAACAATGGGCTCAAGCTACAACAAGACAGATTTAGGCTGAATCTCGGGGGGGGGGGGAATTCTTAACTATTAGAGAGTTACGATAATGGAACCCATGACTTCAGGAGGTGGTGAGCACTCCAACACTGGAGGCCTTCAAGAGAAAATTGAGTAACCCTCTGTCAAATCTGCTTTGATTTGGATTCCTGCATTGAGCAGGGGGTGGCCTTATAGGTTCCTTCCAACTCCATGATTCTATGAATTTATGGTTCCAAACACAAGGATCCCCTCATCTATAGCAGAGACTAAATTTACTTGGTCTTCCGTTTACACTTTGATACTGAAGATGGTTCCAAGCGGACGATGCTTACTGTTAATGACTCAAAAGCATCACGCAGCTCCCTTGTCATTTCCTTCTTAACAGATATGTTGTGGTTAAAAAATAAGACAACAGGATTGGAGGCACAGTGATGGGCTACAAAAGCAGTTTTAAGACCAACACCAACTAACGAGGGCCTTTCCTAACTGGCATGTTTTCATGGAAATTGATCATGAACGTTCCAATTCGTTAATCCCACCCAATAAAGCATGTAAATATTGGCAAGAGTGAGAATTCAGGAGGCTCACTGAAGGTTTCATGTTATGAAACACCCAAGCTTTCCAAGGGGGATGGATCCATTTTCCAAAGAAAACTCTTTCTGTCTCCTCCTTTCTACATTTGTTGCATCTGCCTACCGCCGGGCTAAGTTTAAAGAGCCCCGTTTCATCTGCAGGTGGTTTAATATGGGTTCTCAATCCCGCACATGGAAGTGCTGAGCGATGGAGAAAAACCGCCCTGCCCTGTAAAAACGAAGGTCAATTCTAATCGTACATATTCTTGTGGCAGCCTGGATAGGATTTCAGAAGGTCTGGTAAAAGGGAAAGAAAAATGGTGGAAACAGCTGGGCTTGCTAACCTTTCTTTGTCTGTTGTTCAATGTGACAGAGAAGAGAAGATAATAAGGGTGCTAATTCTATTTAAGATAAAAGGATCAGGATGGGGGGCAGAAGAGAAAGATGATACAAAGCAAGCTCAAGGCTAATGGGGGTTCTTGTACAGAAACAGCAAATCCCACCCCCACCGGCTCAACAACTCCATTAACTCACCACCTCTCTTTCCCTGCCGGTCCTCCGCACGGCCTTGGCTCCCGACAGCTGCCTCTATGTTATCTGCCCAGTTGCTAAGTACGCTTCATGCTGTTGCTGGGCAGCCATTCTTGCTTAGAAGCTTGGCGGAAAGAATCCTCCTGGGAATGTTGACAAGAGAGGGAGGGGGAGACAGCCATGGCAACCCAGAGATGTTCAAAGGAAAAGGAAGGACCCAAACGCTGGAGCATTAACCGTGGAGGCTGTGGACCCATGCAAGAGGTTGCAAGGTGTGACCAAAGTTGGAGAGAGATGCTCCTGCCCAAGAGTGGCATTTATAATGGTCTCTGGTGGTCCACACTTCTATCCTCAGCTAAATCCTAGGCCCTTGCTTGTGTTCATGTTTTAAATCCATTGAATAGGCTTTCTATTTTTGTGTACAGTAGGACTCCCCTATCTGTGGGATCAGTATCCACAGTATCCACTGATTCACTTATCCACTGCCTGAAAATACTAAATAACCCCCCCCCCCCGAAATATGTATTTATATGTGTATTTTGAGGGTGTATTCCCCATAACTGGACACTGGAGGAAGCCAGAGACCATGCAATGTATTGTATTTGATACTTTTGTCGTTTCCGGTATCCACGGGGGGTGGGGTGGGGCAGCTTGGAACCAACTCCCTGCAGATACTGTGGCCCTCCTGTATATGATGGTACTGAGTGCATTATAAACTGTCTCAATCTCCTGCCAGTTTAGTGGGTATACTTTTCCTTCTGGGAGACGGGGCATGGCAAGCAGGGAACTTCCAGAAGAAAGGAATGACGCCTTTCTGGGTATCCTCTACCTAGAAAACCCTGAAAAAGAGTTACCATAAGTCAGAATTGACTTGACAGCATGCAATTACAGTGGTGCCTCGCTTAACGAGTGCACCGTTTAACGAAGAATCCGTATAGCAATCCCTTTTTGGGGATCGCTATACGGATCAGCCCCAATTGCCGCACTCGCTTTGCGACGATTGGGGCCTCCGGCGGCCATTTTGGAGCCGCCGATCAGCTGATCGGCAGCTCCAAAATGGCCACCGGAGCGAAAACATCGCTGGAGGGGTAAGTTTCCACGCTTATTGGAACGCATTAAACTAAGTTTAATGCGTTCCAATAGGCTTTGCTTACCCGCACAGCGATGTTTTCGTATAGCGAAGGTTAATCCGGAACGGATTAACCTCGCTATACGGGGCACCACTGTATTAATTACAGTTGTTCAATTAGGCCTTGGGAAGGAGTCACAGGTACCGCAGATCTCTCTTGCCTGGTTGCCTGAGGTCATGTGTGAATCAGACATTTTTTCTTAAAAAATGTCCCTCTTGATTTTCCAGCATCTGGGTCCTTTTAGACTTAAGGAGAAACAAGACCTCAGCCATAAAATCCATACTTTGCGCACACAGGTTTTATCTCGGGTTAATCAGGCAGAAAGGTATAAGAAAGACCTTGTGCCTGAGATCCTAGAGAAACAAGGAAAAGTTCCTTTCATGAATTACAGTTCCCAGAATCCCCCAGCCAGCCTGCCCCACACTGTCTGGGAGAGTCTGGAAGATGCAATAATACAGGAAAAGAATATTTCCATTCTGATTTTGAGTAGCTTTTCTCTCTCTCAGGTTGAGGAAGGAAGGCTGCATACAAAGGTAAACCCAATTGTAGAGCTCATGCATGAGTTTTAGTTCAGAGGGTCACAGTGCTGTGTGCCTCTAGGCAACAGACCCCCCCCTCTCTCTCACACACACATACTTTTAAGATACTTCTGCAGGGGCCCTCTTTCGAATTGGCTTCAGGCCCCAAACCAACCGGATCACACTTGTGCTCTGTCGGAAACAGGGAGAGTGTAGCTGTTGCGGAGTTCCTTTGTCACCGTAGGCCACGATCAACGACGAACCCACTGGGATGTATTAACCTGACCAAAGCGTGAGACAGAAGCCTGGATCTCAACCAGACCACCCACAAGCATGGATTATGGACAGACCTTTTTTTTTTGAGACAAACAGGACCGTGTACGGAGAGGGAGTGACTCGGCCCAGAGAAGCGCTGGGATGGGTCCCACGCCGAGCCGCATCTCAGACCAAAAAGTTTGCTTCTTCCATCTGCTCTTCCAAGCTGCACTCCCTGCGAGGCCCCCACAGGCATATATTCTGGGGCAACCAGGTTTGAAACCAAGCGGGGTGTGTGTGTGTCTGGAACAGGACTGCAGCGGGTGTTTCGAGCCATGCCTGTGTCCGTCTCAAATCGCTTGTTGCGTACTTGTAAACCGTTCGAAGGGACAATGAAGGAGCCCCCCATCTTTCTTGGAATCGGCGTAGAAGTGACCCAAAACGCACCGGCAGGTGACCCTCCCAATGAGAAGTTAAAGAAGCTTAGGAATCTTCAGCAGAAGGTTGCTTATATCTTTCCAAGTCTAATCACATCTATGATGGCCAGAAACTTTTTAAAAAAGCAAAAAAACCAACCAACTAACCAAACAAACAAACAAACCAAAAAAAACCCCACCGAATGAAGCAGAGTGGCAAAGTCTGGAGAAGCAACAAATATCACAAGACAGAAACGGAAGTGTGAAGGGAAATGGAATACATGCACATTCCCACCCCAAAGAGAGACTATGATCAAAGTTTTGACACAAAGTTCAGGTCTGGAGCAAAGCGTATTTATTGCCGTTATTAGTGAAAGTTACACTTCAAACTGAAGCAAAGCAACACTAAGTCATTGTTTTACTTAAAAAAAAAACACAATGTAGAGTCCTTCCAGTATAGAGAAAATGGACCAAAATATATATATATATATATGTATATGTATATATATCAAGACACGAAAGGAGTGGAATCTGTTACAGAAAAACAACTTTGGGGACCGATTTGGCTCAGGAGTTTCATGACTGAATTTAGTATGGTTACAGACTTGTAAGCAACAGAAACAACAGACGAGAACATAAGAGTGTAACTTGAACAAATTGACAGGTATGACCAGAAGTTTCGTCACACGGCGGATTGACCCAAAAAGGCAGAACTCTGAATGAGTCTGAACGTGGCCGTCCGAACAGGCCTCGCTCATCCCTTCAGAGAACCTCTACGGCCATTTCTGAATCTAAACCGGGCCCTTCAAGACACGGGGACGGAATGCCTCGGGCGCTGCATTTCCTGGTACAACACGACACCCCACATCGCGTGGTGGTAGCCAACTTGTTGGGCAAAGGCACCACGTCACCCCTCTCCCAACTCCCAGACCCAAGCGTCATCCTGCCTCGACTCTACTGCACAGAAGGGCCAACAGCACTGTGGGGCAGGAGAGACGTCTAGGGAGAAAGGCCAGTCTTTCGCCTCCTTGCTCCTCTTCTGTGCCAGACACCCCCTCTGCCGATGCCCCATAGGGCACGCAGACAGTAAGCCTCATGCCACGGCTACTCCCTTGGTAGCAGACAACATTGGGATTTCTACTGCAAGCCCATGTGAATTTCAATACAGTGGTGCCTCGCTAGACAATAATCCGTTCCACTGAAATCGCTGTTTAGCGAAGTCATCGTGTAGCGAAAAGCATTTCCCCATTGGAATGCACTGAAACCTGTTTAATGCGTTCCAATGGGGAAGAATCGTCGTTGTCTAGCAAAGATCGGCCATAGGAAAGACACTTTGCGAACTGCCTATCAGCTGTTTAAATAGCTGTCTTGTGAAGCTTAGGTCCCGAAAACCCCTGTTTTGCGAGCGCGGAGGGAGCTGTCAAAATCGTTGTCTAGCGAAAATTGGTTTGCGAAGCAGGGACCAAACACTGTCCAGCGAAATTCCCCCATAGGAATCACTGTTTTGCAAATCGCTATAGCGATTGCAAAAAGTCAATGTCTAGCGAAAAAACTGTCATGCGGGATAACTGTCTAGTGAGGCACCACTGTATTTTCATATTTTTTTTAAAAAAACACAATCATCTTTTCACTTCAGTGCTCCCATCTTCCAGAACTGGAAAAGTGGTTAAGATAATTTATTTTTTAATTGACAATATATATTTTGGCAACGTGGGCTTGGGTAATTCTCTCAGAATGGTTGGTCCTTGGACATCAGACTGCAATTGAAGAGACAACTCTGACCAACCAGCTCTACCCTCGTTGGACGACTGGGCACTTTTATGCCACCAAAACCAACATGGGCTCTCATGTCAGTTGAAGAGGGCCTGGCCGTAAATAAGCAAGACCGGTTTTATCTTGAAAGCCTCTTTCAAACAAGTGTGTTAGGAGCCAATGCAACGCAGAATAATGTGGACAACTACGTGATCAAGTGGAAAATAGTGAATATGACAACAGGCTGAAAATAAACCAACTGGAAGAAAATGTGAGGACAACTAAGAAATTTTGGCAAGGGCAGTTAAAACTTGGCTGGGTGAAAGGTGGAGGAGGAGAGGACACGTCGCTTTGGGGTTAAGAGAATTGCATTTTTAAAAACATATTGAAATACAGATTTGTTTCATATATATATTTTATATTTATATTTCATATAAACCAACCCTCCCACCCTCTTCCCACATTGTTGCAGCTCACATTTGCAATACAAAGAGGCACACACGGTCAAGGTGGTTTAAAAAGTAAAAATTGTAAAGGCTTTTACCAAATGCACTTGCCGCCCCCATCTATTCACCTGTAGGAAGGCTTGAACAAAATAAAAATAAAAAAAGAAGAAGGGGGGGGGGGGAAAGGACACCTAAAAGAAATTTTGAGCACATTCTATGCAAAATGGCAGTACCCCACAAACAAAGAGGAAACTGTGAGGAGTTTCACACCAAAGGTCTTAGCTTAAGTGCAACACCGACATGTTCACGGAACATGAAAATAAACCAGGCCTACAGCTGCATTCTCAGCAAATTGAGTCATAGCAATGGCACACAGAACAGCCCTGCCATCAACCAATGCAACTCCCCACAAAAATGACCACAGAGCCTCACCGATCTAGTCCTCTATATATTACTTACAGCAGACCAACTGCCCGGTGGAGACCTCCACCCTGGATGGAGCCACAGCCTACGGAATGTCTTCAGGATGGTGCCTCCGTTTGTCCCCTTAGCGATGCATAAACTCACAGGGAGAAGATGCTAATACTTTACTACCTTCTTCATACAGTTGACTATCTCGTTACCGATGGAACCTTTCAGGGCTGTTTCCTTCCCACACAAATATTTTCTTCATTGATACACGTCCCACACAGGAAAACCTTGAACGAACCATCCGTCTGCTGCATCAGTGACAAATAGGCATGGGCCCCTTTCACCACAGATGCATTCATTGGGTAAGGAAGGCCCCCCACTATATGCTGATATGGGAAAACAAGACACCTGTATTTTAGTCATATGTACTGCAGATGCAACTCTCCTACCTGCAAAGCCAACTGTTGCAAGAGAGAGCCCCCCCCTCTACACACTCTCTCTCTCTCTCTCTCTCACTCACTCACTCACTCACTCACTCAAAGCTACCTCCGCCTGCTCCTTACAACAGTCCTTCCATCCATCCATGCCAAGGACAAAATGGCCAGGGCTCACGACTACAGCATCTTAGAAAATCCTTCTGTTCAATGAAGAAAGCCTCGGTCCCCACAAAGTCACGGCTCAACAAGCAATGTTGTGTAACACAACACTGGCTTCAGCCACAGGGCTGTGCTGCATCCTATTTTTTTTATTTTTCTTTTCAATATGCAGTGGGGGAGACCTGGATTCGTCAGAATGGGCACTTGAACCCACTTCTCAGATCTGATGAAATGCCAAAATGCAGGTATAGTTTTAACACACGGCCTTCTCTCCCCACCGGAGAGTGATGTGTCAACGAGAATTCACATTCAAGCGAACCAGAGATCTTTCTGAAGTATCCATATATCCAACTGGAGTGCAAACATCCTGAAAACCAAGCAAAAACTTGAGTCCCGAAGAGAATTGGGCCGAAAGAAGGCAGGGATGGTCAATTTCATGATAAAGTTAGAAAAACATTTTTCTTTGGAAATTCACTTTTTCCCAGAAGAAAATGATTCAGAAAAAAAATATAATTGAAATGTTTCTGACGCCCTGTATGGATCGTGATCTAGTGAAGCACACCTGCCATATTTAAAGAACAAGTCCATCACTCTGACTGCATTTTACCCACTCTTTGGATCTCCCATGTTTTCCAATGTCTATTTCAGCTAAAACTTCTGCTCAGATAAGAAAAAGGCTGCCAAACACATAAATGTTCACGCAGGGGTGGAGTGCTTTAAAAAATTCCAGCCTTTGTTGCATTTCATTCTTACATTTCAGTAGCTGTACTTGTTAACGGTATCTTTAGCAACACAGGCCACTACTTGCCTACCTCCAGCAGGTCTGGAACGGAGGCAAGGAAAATGGTATTCAGAAAGGGTGAATTGCAGGGGGTGATGTTCTACTGTTTCTTGCGAAGATTCTCATACATGGACATCATCTCCATTTGAAAAGGAAAGACCAAGATGGAGCAAAAGGCACTCCTGCCTCCTACAGGGATCTTCGGCTGACAAAAGGCTGTTTTGACACCCTCGGAGAGAATGCCGCATGGCAAGAGTGGAACTAAATCCAAAGACACCCGTCTGTTAGTACAATTCCTGCTACAGTACATATGTTGAGTAGGGCTGTGTGAGCTGCTACGTGGACTGCGACATAAATGTTAGAGAACACATTTCATGCTGTTTTGGATTCAAGAACTTGTTGTCTAGTCGTGCTGGCCACGTGACCATGAAAACTGTCTTCGGACAAAATCGCTCACTCTATGGCTTGGAAACGGAGATGAACACCGCGCCCTAGAGTCGGACATGACTGGGCTAAATGTCAAGGGCAACCTTTACCTTTACCTAAGTCCTGTAGCACCTTGAAAACAGCACTCTTCATTGGGGAGCTTGCAGTGAGTGTGGGGCAGGCAAGAAGGCAATGTAGGTTTATGATCTATGGCAAAGCTGGCAAACGTCAGCCAACCTCTGCTCAACAAGGCGCAAAGTTAGGCTGGCACAGCCACACGCAATCCAGGTCTCCCTTGTTGGGGGGAACAACCTCTTCCTGCCTCCTGGGTGGCCAGAACTTCTTGTATCACCTAGGGATGAACGCATAGCCCAACTTATGTGGAAACATGGCAGAGGCTATCCTCAAGGTGCCTTTCATGCACATCCCAATGCAGATGCTTTGGGTTTCGGTGTTTAAGCTCAGTACACCCAAAACCCAGATGAGGGAGAGAGGAAGCCCACTTTCATGTTCCGATAGAAGCAGATGACTAGACTAAGTGAAGTGTAACTTGATCTTCTTCCTCTTAACATGTGCCATCTTTCCAATCCAGACCAACTCTTCCGGTGGTTTTCTTCTTGGAACTCGCAGTCAAACGCTTCTGCTGACGAAAGCACTTTTATTGGGCAACCACTCCCAGAACGCCCTAGCCAACGACTACTGGCCATATCGACTGGGGTATTCAGGAAGCAGCAAGACCCCTCCCCCAAAAAGCAACTTTACCAGCTTCTGCCCTTCCTCAAACCATATTACTTTCCCCTTTGAAACAAAGATCATGTTTGTCACATAGCTCCACCATCTTTAACATCCTTACAGGTCCTCATCACCCATTCTCTATAAGCATCAACCTCCAATCCAAGAAGCTAGCTAGTACAGACGCACCACAAAACAGCAATCAGGAACATACAAGGCGGAAAAGTGTCTGCAACTACTGATATACTTGCCTTTATTTAGTAGAACAACAACAACAAAAACAGGCACAAAGACTTTTCACTAAATCCTCGTCTATGACTTGCGAACAGAAGGCAAGTAAGACCAAATGAATAATTCAAGTGGTACCATGCCCACGTCAACTCTAAAGGAGCAGTCAATGCCTCAAAGCCATCTGAATAGTGCCATAAAATTTGAATCCATCGGCAACCAAAAGCACTTCTTAAAAACACTGGAAAGCAAACAGGTCTGGATTCTAAGCATGGTAGTGGTTCAAGAGACAGTACGATTATAACACAAAGGCACCTGTTTATGCTCTGCTTGCTTTCCCAGAAGTTGTGGAGTGTAAACAAAATAAGCGAGAGGAATGAAGAAAAAGTAGACCGCTGAAATACAGAACTAGGCACATGACAAGACAGGCTCGTGGTCGAAGAGGACTCTGCGCCATTCACACCGCCAAACCAAGGCAACTTTAAAGGCTTTTTACTGCCTTTTAGCAGTACCAAATGACTGGCGTTTTGGTGATTCACTGGATTGCCTGAAACACTTATTACGGGCTGAGCACCACTGAATTGACAAAAAGGTTTCCTAGAATTCATAGAGTTGGAAGAGACCTATAGGACCGTCGAGTACAACCCCCTGCCTGAATGCAAGGATCCAACCCAAAGCAAATCTGATGGATGGTTGGATTTTTTTCCTCTTGAGCACTGCAAGTCCAACAATGCATGGCTCCAAAAAGGGAGCAACTTGATAGAGGAGGCCCTCGCCTCACGTTTGCAAGAGCTGAGCAGGGCTGTTATTGAGAGAACATTTTGGAGGCCACTCGTCCAATAACAAACAGGAGAGGACGCCTCCAGCTGAGGGGCTGACCAGGCAGTCTTTAAATCTTCTGCAGTTTTCAAGCTGTTTCATGACAGGACCTGATCCCGGCCCACCGAATCTGACCCACCCGGCTATCCTGCCTCTTGCTTCGACGCTGCACTCACAAAGACACTTGCAGGCAATTGTAGCCATGAGTAGCTGTAGGGCTTTTTACACAAGACAACAGAGCCATTGTCTGACACAATGTTTGAACTGAAGAGTGATGTGCGGGAGTGATGCACATGGGGAAATACTTTCAGGTGTGATTCGTTTGGCGCCTCATTTGTCTACACTTCTTTCGTTAAACATGAGAGAGACTGAATCTTGGGTGGTGGTGGTTTCATTTCCCCCATTTCTGTTATTTCTGGCACTCGTTCAAAAGCCCTAAAGATCTCTTAGAAAGTACTTTCAAAAAAGAAGGTCAAGATGGACAACCTACAGATTTTTTTAATAAAAAAACCTGATACATACACAAACGGGGGGGGGGGGGAGGCAGAATAAACATATGCACATGCTCACACACATACAAACACACATCGGTCCCTCTCCCAAAAACTTTAAAAAAGCAAGGAAACATATGGGGGTGGGTGGACAAAGCCTCTCTGAACCAAGAGAACTACTATCATTTTTTTCTCTTCGAGTCCACCATGAGCAAGCAGCAGCAGCAAGCATCAAAAACAATTTGAAAGGGTGGGGGGAGAAGGAGGAAAACTTTCCCCCAAAAATGGGAGGGGCAGAAGTCATTAAATAAAATAATAATAATAATCTCAGGGAAGCACTCTGGCCCCACAAACAGGCTGTCTGGCAGCAGCAGCAGCAAACATAATCGTAAGAAATTAGGAGGGGAGAATCCCACAAAAAGTCCAGAGGAAAAGCTCAAAAAGATCCACAGAGCCAGGCAGCACAATCAAGATGGCGGGCACCACAGAACTCAGCAGCACACAGAGCCTACACTCAAGGAAGGACTGAGGCAAAGAACATTCCTCACTGGGTTCCAACCAACACAGGCCCTCAAACTCAAAATTCCCTCTTTCCCTTCCTGGACATTCTGGTTGGCTGCTGACAGCAACTCTCGTAACATTATTTGACTAAACATTTACCAGGCAATTTGACAGACAAGAGGGAAAGGAGAAGGAAACGAAAGAGGGAAATATGAAAGAACCCCAAGCGTTAGTGATCCTCTCTGCTGCTAAAACCAAGCATTTGGGTTTAAGAATCAACAAAAGAACATGAAAACAAAAGAAAGCCCCTTTCAAGATACTGTATTCTCTATTCATACTAGCACATAAATACCACACCTAATAGCCAGCTCCTACCTAGGCTGCTGTACTGGAAAGTATGAAATTATGGATTATGTCTATTCTAGGGCGATTATTTTTTGATGGTGGCAGTTACAACAGCATGCCATTACAATAGCCCCAAGGCAGGCAAGTGGGTGTGAAAGAGGGAGAGAAAGAAGAAGGAAAGCAGACTAGCTAGCTGAACTTGACATGAGAAGTTGAAAAGGAAATGTAGAAATCATTTGAGGGTGGGAGTGGTATAGACATGAGACTGTTATCCTCTCTTCAAAGTGCATCTAAGAAAAAGATGGAAATATAAAAGTGTGCTGCTTATATATTGCTCCATCATGCTTCAAGCTCTCTCTGGGCAGTTTACAATTTAATTATGTAGGCGACACATTGCTCCCATCCCAGAAAGATGAGTACTCAATTTACCACTCTCAGAGGGATGGAAGGCTGAGTCAACCTCGACCCACGTACCTGAGCCCAGGATCCAACTCAGGTAATGAACAAAAACTTGTGCTGCAGTACTGCCATTTTAACCACTGTGTTACGAGATTCTTATGAAAGACACCAGATACTTAATGAGGTCCGTCTTAGTGAATCATTTGAGTATGCCTAATGGTGTAGCACTGACAAAACTCAACAGGCCTATGTGTTGGATCAGAAGATCCCTGGGAGCCCCATGTAGGAGTGTGATACAAGTAATACTCATATGCATGCACTTGAGCTAAACAGACCCAACAAACTGCACCACCTTTTAAGATTTCCTTATGAAAAACAGCCTATAAAATCACCCAGAACAAATCCTCAGGCAGAACTGATGCCTACATGTTCCACCTCTTCATTCTCATTCTCTACATTTAAAGGTCTTCCAATTTTCAAAAAAGGATAAGAAACGTTTTTATTTTTAAAAAGTATGGAAAGAATCCATAAATGAACCCATGATGGTAGAGGTGACTATGTAGTAGAGGACAGCTAATCTCTTTTCATGCACGGCAAAGCCAGAGGCACATCAAAGACCCTTTCACAGTGCAAACTTATGTACTGAGATTCAGAAATAAGACCCACAGCATAACGTGGCTGACGCCGTTAAGTGTGTACACTGGTGGGTCCCCAGATGTTTTTGGACTACAACACCCAGAAATCCTGGTCAGTACAGCTAGTGGTAAAGGCTTCTGAGAGTTTTCTTCTGAGAGTTTTAGTTCAAGAACATCAGGCCACCCAAGGTTGAGTAATCAACATATTTGTGTCAATTTCCTCTTTGTGGAATATTCTGATTAGGGGTGCAACACTTAATCCATTTTTCAGAACACTTGATTACAAAACACTTAAATGAATGAAAAACTGCCAACCCCCTCCAATATTATTTTCAAAAGAAGCACTTATAAAACCTGTAGTGGTAAACTCATATTAAGGGGTGTTCTCCTTTCTTCCACACCACGGAAGAATGATTCTTAAGATGTGGCTTTCCAACATGCATGTGCATTGGGTGAAAACAAGAAAACATGCCCCTTGCTTTAGAAATATTTTTAACCAATATACAATTGACTGACAAAGCTTGTACAATGGCTGACTAAAATTTAGTTGCAGCCCATTTTTGAATAGGATTTTCATCCACCCCAAACACACCTTGCTTCCTACTCTAAGGCAGCCCATGTTAACAATTAAGTCAGTGGCACTCATTACAAAAGAAGGAGCATACTTCTGTATCCTTCTCCCTACAAGCAGTTCACAGTTGCATCGGCATTTCATTCAATTCCTTTGGACATAATAGTCAATAACCCTTCTTAACATTTAATATAAAACCATATCCTATGTGCTATCGAACATTCGGTTAGGACTGGCCAACAAGTCAGCCAAAAGTTACGGACAAACCGATGCAACATTCTATACTTCATTACAAAAGTTAGTTGAATTACTAGGAATTCAGACGTCACAGTGTATACTTAGCAGTTTAAATACATTGTGTTTACATAAGGTTCTTCAAGAAAACAATACAAAATGTGCAGAAATAAATGGGCAATGAGCATATGGATTAAGGCAGCAGATTGCAACAGGGTCCTTGTAGCCACAAACGCTCCTACACCATTAGAGGGTGGCTGAGTTGATCCGGAGTGCAGGAAGCCAGCATTATGGCCGGGTGTACAGAGAAGCACGGCAGGCACCTCATGCTGTCCACACCACAGTGGGCGGCACAGAGTTGTGGGCCACAACTTTTACTGTTGCCGCAGGTGGCACCAAGGCAGATTAGAGAGGCTATGGCTCAACCCAGTGATGTTTTCTGCTTGGATGCTAGAATATTTGACTACTGGCCCAAAGGGACAATCGGCCACCTCCACCACTGAACGCTGCATTGCTAAAGAGACTGCCCGATACACATAAAGAGGGAATAGTGAACAGGATGGTGGTTGTACTTATTTGGGTAGTTTACCTGAATATTGATGTTATTTCAGAAGGATCGCAGAACAAGATACAGTAGGACCCCCGTGGAGACCGAAAACTGTGGATAATGGCAAACGTAATACATATCAGTCTCTGGCTCCCTCTACTGGCCAGTTCTGGTAACAACATAGTGGAAATACCATATCTGCCGGTGTATAAGGCGACTGGGAGTATAAGACGGCCCCCCAACATTTCCATTCAGAATGTAGAGTGTTATATACTTGCTGTATAAGACTACCCCCTCTTCCGCATGCGTGATTCTGCTTTGGCTGCATCATGGGGAGAGTTCCTTTTGCCCCTTTTGGTTTCTTTTCGGAGGCGGCAGCCATTTTGGAGAGGCAGCAGCCATTTTGGAGAGGCAGCAGCCATGTGGTCGCATCTCAAAATGGCTGCCGCCTCTCTGCTGTTCCGACAGTCAGCTGTTCAGCGCTAGAGTCAGGCTGTTCCCAGGCTAGGAGCGGGGCTCTACTGGGTCTTACTACCAGGTAAGTGACTTCGCTGGGAGAGAGGGAGGGTTTGCTACACATGCACCTGGCGTACAAGATGACCCCCCCACTTGGAGGCATCTTTTTCAGGGCCAAAAAGTCGTCTTGTACGCCGGCAAATACGGTACGTGTTTCTGGGACTTTTAATATTTTCAGGCTGCAGGTAAGTGAAACCGTGCATCACAATCCCATGTGTTATGGGAATTGTGATCCACAGTTTCCTACTGTGCTGAAGGCAGAGATTTACTTGGTTTGGATTACGTATATCTACACAACCTGCAAGTTGGCCTGAAAGCCACATTGCAAAACAGCCACTTCATGCAACAGCCCAAGACTTTCGCCTGCAATAACAGCAATATTCAGGTAAAATAAATGACCAATTCGGGATGATCCATAAACTGATTATAAAAGGACAACACTCTTCTTGAAAAAGTGATTAAGACTATGATTTTTGTTTATTTTTTGCAGGCGGGTGCAAGTAGTTTTACAGAGTTGATCATCTCAACTTTGCTGTTATTACTTCTGCAGCATTACACAGATACTGAGGTACATACAGTGTCTGTTAATCATTTCAAAACTTCTGCTAGTGTAACCATGAGGACTAGAAGGTTGTATATTTTAAAATAAGGTTAATAGGTGGGATTTTCAGAATTTGAACAGTGTCAAGGTACACAAGAATTAAGGAGTACATGATGCATACCTAAATTTCATTACTTGTCATCATTGAACACCTTGAATTACTTGCCCTAAAAACCTTGAAAGTATCTAAAATCCACACCATGGATTTTAATCATGCATCTGTAACTGTCACTGTTCCCAAATACAATATGGTCCACGGTTATTTTGGTCCTGGGGGAGAAGGGGGGGAGGACATTAGGTAGCACACAACCCTGTTAGTGGTACTATTAAGAATGTGACATTTCTTTTTTCATTAAACGTTTCACTATATTCCCCCAGCCTCATACAACTTTGGGAAGAAACAAAAATCTACAGCACCATCTTCTAAAAAGGCACTTTGAAGACTGTTTTGCTTTTTCATAAATAAATCTCCTAATATTTAGATGGCAGAACTGCTTTGCTTTTAAGCGTCTCTTTATATCTATGTACCTGCCAGAGGTCATTCAAATATGATTCTAATCTGGAAATGGGGCTGAGATACCTGGAACTGGCATTCTCCATTAATCATCTCTTACCTCCTGATATTCAGCTCCATTTTCAAAGAGTAGCTTTTCCCATCCCTCGGTCCGCTTTCTCATCCAAAACCCAGACCCTAAAGGCTATTTAAACCATTAGAGGCAACAAAATTAAAATTAAAGACAATCTGCACAGAAACCACAATGGAGTTTTCTGTCTCTTAACCATCTCATCTCTCAAGACAGCAGAATCAAAATCCCTGCAAATGTAATTATTTACAAATAAGTACCAGAATGCTTGCAAATAAGCCTGGAGTGAATTGTTCAATTTTACAAACAGGTTTTAAGGGCTCAACCTATGTTTCGTCTCCATCGCAGGACAACCTGCAAACTGCTTTTCTGAGACTTTGCTGTACTAGAAACAGCAGAGAAAAATCTGCCTGGTGTTTAACTTGTGACAACGACTGATAACACATGCAAACCATGGCCTGATGTTGCATCAATCAAACAATCAGCACGCAGGTGTGAACTGGACTTCAGTGAAAAATGAGAAAAATGTAGATCTGTCTCCATCACTCAGGGACACAAGTAAACCATCCCCTTTTAATGCCAATTTTCCAGTAACATGCCTGGAAAGGAAGCTAGTCTGGGTAATGTGCTAGGTGGATTTTTGGATCAGTTTTACAAAGGCTTGGAAAAGTAATTTCCTCTCTGTTCCTTTTTTTTTAAACTTCATTCAGTAAAGCTCTTTTTTTTTAAAGTAGAAAATATTGTAAGCTTTCAGAGTGTTGCTGCCCATATGTTTACCCACAACTTGATTCCTAAATTCAGGGTGTCTTGGAGCAGACGGACACTGCTGGGAATGCAGCTTGCTGTTTGGGGGGTGCTACTGGGAGAAGCCTCCCAAACTAAAGCTTTGAGAAAGAGCCTCGCTGTGGGTTTTGAACACGATTCACTTAAACACTCCTGGAGGTTTGGTTCTCCTCCTTCTTCTGAATTGAAACACCATGGTTTGAAAAGACATAAAAACACAACCTGAAAAGCTCCCACAGGATGAACCTTGAGGACTGGAACCTTTAAAAGTGCACCTCTTGACAGAGCTGCTGCCGCCGAGCGCCTCCACAAGCCTGGCCCATAAGGTTGCCATGAATTTACTATTGCTAGCCATCAAAGAGTAGGAAGGATCGTTGCTCACACAAGTCTTGTTGAAAGGAATGGAGGTTGTGCCTGACAGATCGCAAGCCCTATGGCACCAGGGGAAAGCCGCTCTCCCCCTTTGGCAGACCACAATGCACCAGAGATGTATCGCTTCCGGAACCGGACTCTCGGCAACGCCAAGCACCTCTCGAGTAAGCCAAGCTTGGGGGAAAGAGACAGTGGCACTTGCAAGCACAAGTGGGATCCGGGAAGAGTTGGATAAAAAGAGTCACCGTTTTAGGCAGGAACACGCATACTAAAATCAAGGCCAAGCTGGACAGAGAAGGCCAGGAAAGAACATTAAATTCAAGAAAGCGTATTCTTTCTTTCTTTTTTTTAAACTAACAGCATGTACAAAAATAAAAGTCCATATACTCCTGTGAAATATATACTGGAAACTGCCACCACAGATGAGGTACCATTTATTTTACCCCCATCCCCTTTATCCACTGCAAACATCAAAATATATCTCTTTTTTTTAAAAAAAAAAAACACACACAAAGGAAGAGTCCCTGGCTATTTCATAACCTTGGTTAAAACAGCACCCGTTGTTACATCACACGATTAAATTGCTTTTGAAACAAAACCGAAGCCGGAATACCACATCTTAAAAAGAAGCCTGATGACCTGCCCCTAGTGCAGTAATGGTTCACCTTCCATTTAAATAAATATAGCAGCTACAGTATTGTAAGAAGTGTGGCCCTCAATGCCAGGTAAGTTGATATTGTATTACAATGTTTTATCGGCACTTTATGAAGAACAGCTTCCAAAGTAGAATATGTTCAGTTTTTTTTGTTTTTTAAAGTGACCAACTACTCTCCACATGAAAACTAACGCTTTGAACTCATGTTTAGAGAAGTGCTTCTCCAACGAGCTTTAAACTGGGTTTGCTTGCGCTGTGGATGAGAATGCTGAACGTAACAGAGAAGGCTGGGCTTTCTGAGCCAACCTTCTGGAGGGCTGAGGCAGGCAGGAAATAAATGGGATTGTGTGCCCTGATGTAAACATCTGAAAAGGGTGGGGGTCAAATTAGGAAGTGCTTTGGGCGTGAGGATGCCCACTAGAACCTCTAGAAATGTCAGTGGCTTGGAAGAAAATAAAACCACCCATGCCTCTTCGAGAATAACTGCAACAACTCTACAATGTGCATTCATGTTAGTACTGAAAAACCTGACCTAAGCTTCAAGGGAGGTGCAGCGGGCTGACTGGACAGACAACAAGAAGTGCATGTTGTTTTGACATAAAGGGATGACGGACAAAGGGGTGAGGTCTGAATTCATTCATTATTCTCTATTCTGGATTTCCTGCAGCCATTTAATGCAAGAAAAGCCAAGGTAAATGCCCTGGAGTGTCAAGAGAACCACAGTTTTCTTTCATTTAATATCCTACCTCCCAGCAAAAGAAAGTGATTTCCTCGCTGTAGTTCTTTTAAGTGCACCTTGATTCTTGCTCTGCAAAGGCTTCAAAAAGCACTGTACCATAATTTGACTGAAACCGAGAGTAAACTTTGCTACACTAAAGCACTCAGAGACCCTATGAGCAGCAGCGCATGCCTGCGCAAGAAAGTGTACAGTAGTACCTCGACTTACGAACATCTCCACTTGTGAACGTTTCGAGTTACAAACGGCTCCGTTCACAAAATGTTGCTTCGACTTGCGAACGGAGACTCGACTTATGAATGAAAAAACCTTTCCTGCCCTTTTTTTGACCTAAGTTCATCTTAGGTCAAAAGAAGAAAAAAAGTAAAAAAAAATTCTCCCCCTAGTGGTAGAGGACGGATGAACCAGCTTTGCATTAGTTCCTATGGGAACTAAAGGCTCTACTTACGAACAGCACCTCGACATATGAACGAAAAACATTGAAATGGTTTTCAATGTATTCCTGTGGGAAATCTTGCCTCAACTTATGAAATTTTCGACGTACAAACGCCGTTCCAATACGGATTAAGTTTGTAAGTCGAGGTACCACTGTATAGAAGGCAGTACTTTGTGTTTTTTGGGGGGGGGCAGGCGGGTGGGGATAGGCTGGGATGGAGAAAAGAGAAATAGCAAAGGCTTGTGTTTTCTGGAGCAAAATGGGCTCAGATTTTTCAGCTCAAAATACAGTAAAATAGGGCAAACAGTGGCTTGCTTAAAGACAGCGCAGAGTTAAGCAGGATGCTGCAACCGATTCAGTGGTTTTCATGTGGAGAATGGTTGGTTTATTTCAACAGGGCTGGGTTTACGAACAATGCCCATAGGAACCTCTCTGCATATATACTATAAAACCAGTGCAAATAAAGCAGTCAAAATGCAGTTCATGTGTTTACAAAGTGCAAAACAACCCCAAATCCCTGCTACCGAGTCAACATGCTCACTTTCCAACGTCTCGTTAAAACACTTTTGCTTCAGCTTCAAAGTGGAATGAAACAAAACGAGGTCCATTGATCTGATTCACATTTCAGTGATCTTCTTTAAGAATATTCCCAGCCCTCTGAGCTTTATTGGTAAATGACATGAAGCGCTCAGTTTCAAAAGGAAAGTCTAGACAATCCAAAATTGCTTTTTAACCGTTGTGGTCTTTTCCTCGTTTGCCCCAGTTTCATCTGGACAGAATTAAAAACCTAGACATCCTCTGTGCCGGAGGGAAAAAAACCTATGCCCACCAACCCCAAGAAGTGGCAGAGCCAAATACCTTAGGTTATAAGCCAGTATTAAAGCTTGCAGACTGGACTGCTAGCAGCATGAAGGGGCTCTTGGTTCTTGATTAAAAAGACTCCCCCACCCCAACCCCCAAGACTTTCCTTTCAAAATTAAGGCTAATTTTGTCCTCTTAAGTGCACGGACGTATCCATTCTCTCACTCAGAGGCGGTGCAAAAACACTGCTGCTCGTATACAGCAGAAACAAACCGTTTCTCTCCTTTGCAACAGCTTATTGCACTAAAAGATAGCAAAAAAACAAGTTGTCAGTTCGTTTCAACAAAACAGTTGCTTTTAAACATTTTAAAAAAATTGATGTTGCCAGTACACAGATTTAAATTAAAGCATTATTACTCTAATAAATATAAAAGAGAAAGCTAAACCTCAAAGTACATGTATATATAGACATAGATATATGCTATCACTTTAAAGTGAAAGGCAGAAAGTCAACTAATCTCTGTGCTGTCTTTAAAAAAAAAAAGAGAAATCTCAACTCTTAGTATCAGTATTTGAGTGGTGACATGCCACCCAGTGAAATGGCGGAATCTGGCAGCACGAGAAGCTCAGAAGATATACGCACAGCACGCAAGATGGGTACTAGCTGGACCTTCCAGACAAGGAGAAAGCAGCAGCTGCATTAAATTCATTGGGTTGCATCGCTAACTGCTGGCATAAAAGCATATGATTTAGTTTTGTTAGAGAAAGAGACTTGAACCTAGCAAATCCAAAATATGAAGACAGACACAAAGGGTAGCAGCTAGATAGACTAAATTGGGATGGGTGGTCTGTGTGAGCAAACCACCCATGTCCTCTCCCACACAGTATCCTCCGGGGCTGTTCCCTCAAATAGACACTTGAGGCGGTCACAGTCAAGTGCCGACGACCACGGAGCAGAAGCCGTCTGCAACCCACAGGGGTGAAAAATAAAACAGAAATGTTTTTGCACATTTTCCTTCCCGAACATCTGTGCCCACCCCACTTAACAATCACTTCTGATTGTTCCTGTAAGCTTTAATACCATAATAATAATTTTGCGCTTTTTTTTTTTGCTTTTGCTTTTCTTTCTTTCCTTTTTTTTTTGCAGAAAGAGTTGTGCTGCTGAGCAACTTGAGGTAAAGGCATAAAAAAGGGTTTGACTATCAGAAGAAATACCAACAGACAAAAAGGAAGAGACAATAACAATGAGGGCAGCGCTACCCATAGGAGGCTGCTTCGAAAGCAGTTGGCTGGTTTCATATTGCATAATAAGTGCCGTGTTCTTGGTGAAGTAAACAATCTTCCTTGCATCAAAGCAAGGATAAGGCCGACCACCCCCACCCCACCCCAGCTTCACCAGTGGCAGAGATATTCCCCCCCCCGCTCCCCACGAACTGACCGCTATGGAAACATACACTGTATGTGGCTTAATTCTGCAGTCCTTCCTTTTGTGAATACGCTCCGCTCTCACTGAATTTTTTTTGTTTTGTTTACAATTAGGCAAAGTACATGGTGCGTAAGGTGTCTTGGTGAATCTGTACAGCCTTCGCAAGCGCTTGAGGATCTCTTCCGTTGCTCTGTCCTGAAACATGGCTTCCTTCGGCACTGCAAGGGTTAAAACAGAGAGAAGTGTCTTAGCAAACCTCCTGACAGCTGAGGAGGAGAAGGGGACGACAGAGAACAAGATGGGTTGGACAGGGTCATCGAAGCGACCAACATGAATTTGACCCAACTCCGGGAGGCCGTGGAAGACGGGAGGGCCTGGCGTGCTCTGGTCCATGGGGTCACAAAGAGTCGGACATGACTTAACGGCTAAACAACAACATGTATAATGGCCACGAAAGCCTTCACGAATACAACATGTATAATGTTGAAGGCTTCCCACGACACCTCCGCAGAGACCTGGTGCAGGCTGACGAAAGACATGCGTATTATCATTGTAGGAAACTCTGGTGTGCCATGACTGAGCCTCAATTCTAATTTTAAAGCAAATGATGGCTTTTGCAAATGAGAATTCAAACTGGCTCCGAGCAATGAGCGTCACATCACCAGCGTTTCAGCGGCTTCCGCTCTGCCCACTTTGAACCACGTCCACGTAATGGTTTGCTGCTTGGGAAGGGGGAGAAAGGGAGAGTGTGGTGCCCCGGAGGGTGGATTCTACAGCTGGTCTCTATGTCACATGCAGATCTGTACATGGATGCACTCACACTCCCTTCCCTAGAGTGCCCAGGGCTGCTAATACATAATTTGTCTTTCTATCTACATTAAAATAATAAATACGAGCACTGGGGACAAGCGGCCCCTCCCCCCCTTTTGCAGACACTGTTCTTCTTAAAGGAGCAGAAAAATGCCTAAACAGGATAACCTTTGAAATCACAATGGGCTTCAGAGTTTATGAATACTGTAGGCTAAAGGGGGGGGGGGGGTTAAAGACGGAAGACACATATATGGGGCTGCTAATTACTTTTCAGAAAGTAGGAGGAGGCCAGGAGGCAACACCGCACAGGGGAAGACATGCATGCTCAATAATCTCACAAGAAGGTCAACCCTCTGGGTTTTCATGCCCAGACCTCAAAGCAAGCCACCCAGATGGCTCTCGTGCCCGACCACGGCACGGCGGTCACTGACGCAATCCTCACCTGTCATGTTCCTTGTCCACGAGGTGGTATCTTGCTCTGAACGCCACCAGGTGAGCATAATAAGCTGGTGCAGGGATAGACACGGACCGCGTGCAGCGTACATAGGTGTGGCAGAGCTGGTAAGTTAGCAGCTGAAGTTCATCCGCAGTAAAACAGTTATCATCCCACAAGACGTGATAATGGGAGGGACGGCTGGTACCCTACGGGAACGCAACAGGAGGCCCAAAGGACCAATTCACCACATAGGTACTACACATTGTTGTTTTTATAAAAATCTAACATTATAGCAAGGACGTCTGCTTGTTGGAATAGGCAAGGGAAAAAGAAGCAAACGGTAAAAGCAGACGTCCAGCCATTTTTAGTTTCAGTAGGTATAGAAGGACAGGATACTTACCTGACCCTGTGGTTCTTCCGAGTGGCCATCTGTGAATTCACACATTTGGGTTTCCTCTGCACCTGCGCAGAAACCTTTGGAACATTCGAGAGCCTTAAAAAGTGTGTCTGTCCACACTCTGCCCATTGAGCTTGATGCCCACCCTGTAGCTAATCCTCGGTCCCTCCAGCTCCCGGCTGATTGAAATGTGAACTAGCGTGGCTGGCTGAGAGAAGGATGAGTGGGATGTGTGAATTTACAGATGACTCCTCAGAAAACTACAGTCACAGGTAAGTAACCCGACCTCCTCCTTTGGGGTCTCTGTGGATTTGGGTGACGGACAAGCTCAACTACTGGCTTGTAAGGATGCCATACAAGAACAGAAAAAAGTGACTGCTCTGTAGAGGAAACCCCAATGTGTTGATTCACAGAGACCACAGAGATGCACTGGAAATGACCACCCTTGCTTTTCTTCATGGGGGCCCGACACCAGCTGACTTCAGTTTAGAAAATGCAACCATACTGGCTGCTATTTGTTTTTTGTTTTTTTCCTGCAGCAGCAAAATGGGACACAAATAAATGCCAAAGCATAAGCTGAAGCTGCAAATGGATGGACTGAGGAAGTTTCCTGCTGAACGGCTTAAAGCAGGTCTTGCCTGCTTGTCTTTTTAGCCTGGGTAGTTCAAGGAGTGTAGGCTTTCCACTCCCACCGGGGGCAGTGTCACTAAGTGGTGCTAAAGATCAGGAGCTGAAGCTATGTGTTTTGTTCCTTACCTGTATTCCTGCATGGCTACAGAGATAAAAATCAAATTCGTAAGGATGTGTTATATCTGTATCTACTGTTGTTCCAGCTGGGATGTTCCCACTTCTTCCAACCTAATGAGAAAAGAAAAGTAAAAAAAAGTAAAAATGATTAGCATGTAAATTCTTATAACAATTCTTAGAAATGAAAAAAGGTGCAGCAAAAATTACTTCCATTTGCACCAATGTTGTGAATTCACTTCTCTATTTAAGAGAAAAATTAGATGTAATCCTTATATTACACTTAAAGGGTGCTGCTTCTATACCTCCCTCCCCAGCAACCTGGGTACTCAGTTTACTGACTTTAGAAGGATGGACGGCTGAGTGTACCTTGAGGTGGCTACCTGGGACTAAACCTGGGAGTGAGTAGAGTTTTGGCTGCAGTACTGCAGTTTAACCATTGTGCCACGAGGCTCCTTTAGCAGATCATTGGCCATCAGTTAACACAGAAACATCATTTTCAATTGTCAACAATGCAAGCTTACTATCCATATAAACAATGCTGTTCTGGCAGTTTTATTAAAGGATAGGCTATAAACTGTTAAAATGAACTGTAACTATATTTTTAGAAAACATTTAAAAGGTTATATGGAGTTTAATGAGCATATTCTACATTTTATATCAGACAGCTTTTCATTTATTTTATTTATATAAAGTGTAGGGTGCCCTTCATGATGAAGTTTTCTACACTGTTTACAGATGCTAAAAGTACCACAAAACAAAAGAAAATAAACACCATTTTCAAATAAAAAAAAATACTTTCAAACAGAAGAAACCTGACAGCAACAAACCAATGTAAAAGTGAAGTGAAGCTGAAGCTGAAGTGAAGCCAGAGGATTAAAGAAGTATGAAAGCATAATGTTACCTGAAAAAGTCATGACAAAATAAAAAAGCATCTTTGTTTGTTACCAGAACACAATGGCCACAATCCTGCGTTCACTCAAGGTTTAGGCAATTTACTGCTGCTAATTCTGGCTAACGGATAAGGTGATTAGCCAGGTTGATTGCGCAACCCAGATCTAACAGGACACCTTGTCGATTAGCAGCATTTAGCCACAGAGAGTTAGGCAAGCCTTATGTGCAAGTACCAACAACATTCCACACACTGCATTTCTGGAAGAAGGCCAATGCAAATCCAAAATGCTGGTAATTAAAACTTCACTCTTCCACAGACACCCACCATACTTGACTAAGTATGAGTGCTGAGAGAAAGGTCTGAGATGATGATTTATTCATTTCACCACCAGGGTTGATGCATGTGGGGAAAAGTGGGCAAAGTGCAACCCTTCTGGCCGCCTCTGGTTCTTTCCCTGGGTCCTATTCCCTGCACTCATGTAGAGATTACAGTACACAGAATTCTGCAGGATTTTGCAAGAACTCTAAGGTGCCATTTTAAAGGCTAAGAGTGATAATGATGGTTACTGTAGGTTTTTCAGCCTTCAGAGGACAGGAGTTAGAACAGGAGCTCTAACTCCTGTCCTCGGAAGATGTCAGCCACAGAGATTGGCGAAACGTTAGAAAGAACCACCTCCAGAACACAGCCAAACAGCCCGAAAAACCTACAACAACCATCGGATCCTGGCCATGAAAGCCTCTGAGAATACAATGATAAGGATATTTTCTTCGGCCATCTCTTTGAAGGCAACACCACTGCAAAGGGACTAAAGCTTACCCTTTCTGTCCTGTCAGCACAGAAAAGCCTCGTATGATGCCTCTTCTGAACCACAATATATGTGATGCCCGGCTGGTAGTCCTTCTCCAGACTGATACAGGCCTCTCTGATTGCTAGCAGCTCATAATACAACACCTATAATTCAGATGCAAAAGGGTGAGTTTACTCTCAAACAGCAAATACGCCAAGATGTTTACATTGTTTTCATTCTGAGAAGCCCACACTTGGATTCTCAAACTATGGTTTTCATTACTGCCCATAAGCAAACATAGTAGGTACAGTTATCAGAGAGGGATCAGCAGTTAGAGAGAGAAATGTTGTTGAGAGCAGGAGTAAACAGATAACTGCCACAACAGATGGAAATAAGATCCACAGTCCACTAAAGTTCATTATTCAGATGGATGCATTTTAGCTTATTCAAGTACCATCTATAGTTAGGGCTGAGGTGCCCAAGTCTTCCAATGGTGTCATATTACCCTGGATAAAGGAATAAACAAAGGAAAATGCTGGGAAACTCCTTTTTGAAAAAGCAGCCCAAGGGGCCGTTCTGAGTTTTCACAGGCTTTCTCCCCCCCCACCCCAAAATTAGGTGTGCTCCTAAAAGATAGGTAGCTATCTCATACACTATGGCTGCTTTATTACACAATGCTATTTTTACATTTCCCGTTAGCTGTTCCAAAGACCTTTCAAGATCAAATACATGAGCTACACATTATACAAAGCAAGTAATTAAGACCTGTCGAAACTGTCCTTCTGATACTCCGTCTCGGTAGAAGATGATTCGTGTGGGTTTGAAACGTGTTGACTTGTAGAACTGAATAAGAAGCTCTCTAACCATGGAGGCCAAATCTTGGATGATCTCTTGGCGGGGTTTTTGAACTCTCACTGTGGCACAGTACCTGCTTGGATGGGCATCCATGCTACCTACAACCTAAAGACAAGAAAAGGGCACAAAGACGGTGATTCCACAAGAATAAGGCTTACAAAATGCCTCCTGTCATCAAGGGAAAGAGATACGGTTCTATCGTAAAGGGCATCATTTCAGCCTTTAGAAAGTGACAAAGAAATGACTGCAGGCTGTTGAAAACCATTTATATTATGGCTTGTTTTCAGAATGGATTGTTGTATATTTATGTGAGAGACCTTAACAGATACTATGTACTTGCTAGAATCTTCAAAACAGAATTTCTGTTTGCCTATTTTAAGTACGCTGGTGAAAGAATGATAGAATAATGTGCTACTTCAAAGACTTGCAGTTTCATTTCAGTGTCGGCTTTTGTGGATCAAACTCCAACAAAATACAAGAAAGTGGATTTTGACCCACAAACATTCACAGTGAAATTAAATTGTGAGTTTTTAAAGTGTTGTGTTATTTTTGCCTTCCCTCCCCCCTTTTTGCCAATGTACTTCCTCTGTAGAAAAAAACTCAATGGGCTGTCCTTTATCACTCCTTGATAGTTAATCCCCTCTTATGGCACAGTAAACACTTAACCTCACAGCACTGGGGATACTAATGCATGGGTGAGTGATCTTGGTAGGGCTGAGGCCCATTTTGTTGGACCCGTCAGCAACCCAATTACAATCCTCTGACCAAGAATGGGCTAATGGGAGTTGTGCGATCAAAGGAGGTCGCTTGCACATTGATGATGACGATGTTGGTAAAGGTTCCTGTCATTGGTTTCTATCTGCTGAAATCCTGCTGCTCAGTGTAGCAGTTTTGTGGACCTTACAGAGGAGGTGATGTGCTGAAACCCCACTGCTCTACTTGCAATGCACTATGCAAAGCAACAGAATTTTGGCCATTAATTGAAAAATGGGTTTAACTTTAAAATTTTTTTTTAAATCCATTCTGCCTTTCAGTGACCCAGATTTCAAGAACTGAAAAAATGAAGGGTGTGCAAGGACCTTTGGGTGCTGATAAGCTATCCAACCATGGCCAAACTGCCTTGCTCTCAAACCTTCTAATGCTCAGTGACACACCACCCCCTTTTGCAGTGTCAAACCAGAAGGTGCAGGACTCCAGAGAATCCCCTTTTCTGACACAGAGTTTCCAACCTTCCTTCTGTTGTCAGAAACTGTTCTGCTTGAAATCCACCCACGAAGAGGGAAGGCGGAGCCTGTGCAAACACTGGGCGTGCTGAATAAACCCAGCTGGTTCATAATAACACCAATGCACCTCTTCAGCCTAAACCACTCTGGACATCTTTTTATATCAGGGAATAGATACAACATCCGGAGACCAACTGGAAAGGAAGAATGACTGAGGCAAGAGTCAGGGACCTAGTTAAGGAAGTCTAACCTCCCAAAGCATGTCCCTCTCCCCGCTCCCTCAGCCAAGCATTTTGACAGAAAACAAGCACAGTAATATCCATGCAACTTACAGCAGCAATGGAGGGCTTCTTTCCATCCCCAGCGGGCGGATGGGTAACATCTGCTCCCAAGAATATCACTGGTTGTTGGAACACAGACGGTCTTTAAAAAAAAGGGACAAGTCAACCTCAACCTCAGTATTTGTCTACCTCACTGCTCAGTAGGTCCTGCGATTATTCACCTCGTGTTCTGGAAGATAAGAAAACACTCCTGCCATGTCCTGACAGAGCCTAAAAGGTCTTCATGGCTACAATCAACCTCCACATTCCTGTACGCGACCTCTTGGAATACTCTGACTTGTAGTGGAAACTCTACGAAAGGAGAGTTTATAGTAAAGACTCTGCCCTTGGCAGACCCTATGCAAAACCCAGGCTCACATAGAACCACTGGGAGTCACAATTATCGTATTTTCCCGTGTATAAGACGCCCCCATGTATAAGACGCCCCCCACTTTTCTAATCCAAAATTAGGAAATCTAAGTGGGACTTGGCAAGGGTAGGGAGAAAGGGATCAAAGCACTGCAGGATCGCTTTGATCCCTGCTTTCTCCTCCACTTGTTTTTGGTTCTCTCCTCAGCTTACTTCCATGTATAAGACGACCCTCAATTTTTATTCTAAAAATTTTAGACAAAAGTATAGTCTTATACATGGAAAAATACGGTATGTACTCTGGGCAGCCTTTTCTGAAGTCACTCAGAAATAATGTTCTAGGTTCCTCAAAAACGACACTTCAAATCATCTTGGCAAGCTTGAAAAGGAGGCTGCTAGGAAACAGGAGGGGCAGCAGAATCGTCTTGTGTGACCCAATACCAGATGAAATCCTAGAAGACGTCCTAAGAAATGGAGATGGAGAATGACTAGAAACAAACTATGGTGGCCCTGCACCGAATAGGTCAGGATGACTCCACACAGCTCACTTGGCCAGGTCTCAATAATACACATCAGCTCTGTTTTATCAGCCACAAAAAAATCATGGATGAGCACGGCCTGACATTTAACAACAGAACTGCAAGGCTAAAAGGCACAATGGATGAATGACGGGGAACCTGAAAAAAAAGGTGAGAAATATTTTAATGCGAAGAAGGCATTCTTACCGTTGATGAGGTACAAGGATATTGTTGATTCCTCCCAGTTTTACATTTATCTTTAGGCACAGGTTTGATAGAGTTTGTGGAGATGTTTTTATGACATTCTTGACTTGAACGCACTGCGTGGCCATCCCCAAAAGGGTGTCCCCCACACGCTTCACTTCCGCTGAGAAAAAAAAAAAGCATTGATGGAAAACGACTTGAGTGCATGGTGGGACAATCCTAACTCATCCTGCTGGTTTATCTAAATTATGGCTACCGTTTTCGGAGGCCGTTTCCGACATGAAGAAAGCAGCCCGCTTGCATAGACTAATATGGCTACCTCTTCTACATCTGGAACAAACTTAAGTCACATACAGCTTTCTGATTATTTACCATACACCGGTGTCTTCCCTGGTAGAATAACAATGATGAGCTGGAGCCCAGAATAGGTGTTCTTGAGATGCCGGAACATGGGCTCCACGCTGTCCGCACCTTGTGCATATTTGCAGAAGCACGGCTGGCCCTGGATCGGCATCCCCGCGTCCTTGGAGATTTTGCGCAGCTGGTCTGTAAAACCCCTGGCAACAAAATGAGATCACTGTGAGGGAGAAATACGACAACCCACGCTGAGAGCCTCTGCATCCAACAGACCTAAAACACATGCACCCACCACCCTCCAGCATATTTGACTTGGGGACTAACACGGTGATTCTCAACCTTGGGTAACCCCGGGGTGTTCTTCACCAGAAGCTTTCGCCACTAATTGTGCTGGCCGGGGTTTCTGAGAGTCGCAGCTCAAAAACATCTGGGTAACCCAATGTTGGGAACCCCTGGACTAAGAGATCACATCCTTCACTCCTTGGTCTGCAGCTTTCATCTGGGCTCAGGATTGCAGTGCTATTGCAACAGTTTCCAAAATATGTACTTGCCAGTCTGTTTTGTGTGTTCTGTGGCATCAAGTCAGAACCAATTTATAGCAACCCTAATAGGACTTTTAAGGTAAATGGGACATTTAAGGAGTGGTATTGCCAGTTCTACTCCCCCAAGTGAGTTTCCTTGGCTGAGCGGGGATTTGAACCATGGTCTCCAGAGTCCTGGTCCCTCACTCTATCCACTACACCACACTGGGAATCCCGAGTCTGTTTTAGCAAAAAGAGTACACTGGCATCTGTAACACTAATAAATTAATTTTAGTACAAGCTCTTCTGGATGACAATGAAATAAGTAAGGCATTTTTGCTATTATTTATTTATTGCAAGTATAATTAATGCTCACAAGGACGTATTTTAACTAAAATTTGAAGTAATCTCAAACTGAGGCTTCAAATGCCAATGAAAGGTGATCACAAGCTGCCATTCACCCTGGTTAGCAATGCCACTGAGACCTAACCATAGAGAAGGCTAGTTGATATGCCCAATCAAGAGGAAGGGCTAGGGTGATGCAACATGCCAGATGCAGGGAAGTGGGATCAGGAAACAGGTATCTAGTTGTGTGCTCCCAGAGGCATTTGGTGGGGCCACTGTGAGATACAGGAAGCTGGACTAGATGGGCCTCTGGCCTAATCCAACAGGGATATTGTTATGTTCTTATGTAACATGTTGTCACATGGCCCATACCCTTGGGCAGGTATCAGGGATCAACCATTTAACATATGTGTAGCATCTTACACCTGCAGTCAAGAACTCAAGAGGACAGAGATATGTCAGTGAAAGGCCTTGAGAACTCTTTGCTGTACCTGTCTGAATTGTAATCATGTCTGGAAAATGACCCAGAGAACTTCAGGAATAAACAATGGAAACAGGCAAAATGGACTATCAGAAGGGAAACAACTTTGGGTAGCAAACAAAGCACAGAACTCACACTCTTCCCCCACCCCCAGTTTTTTCCAGTCTGTGATCAGCAACGCCATGAGAAACACACAAGATGAGGAGAAAAACTCACTGTCTTAACACCTGGCTTACTTTAATATTTCTTCACGGCATTGTCTCTGCGTAGCAAAGCAAGCAATGGCCCACATCTTGATTTCCACACCGGTATGGAACTGCTTCCCTCGCATATCCCACACACCATGGCTGGGTGTCGCCACTGTCCGATTCTGAGGAATTTAAAAAAGAATCAGATTTTGAATCAAAAACCATACAGTGATCCACACATGGGAAACCCACACCCTCTGCATCAGTAGGTTATCCCACAGAAGTATAAGCCCAGACAATTACACCAAGGCAGAGCTGTTCATCAAGAGGAGCCAAATTTACAAGCTCATCTAACACTGCACCAAGATAGAAACAAACAAGGGTGCCTTACCCGCCCTCCGTACTGTAGCATGGGAGCTGGGAGCACACGGCCGGTCACGTGAGCCATTTCATCACGGACTTTAAACTGAAATTCCTGAACAAATGGGTCTGCATCGTAATTTGCACTTCTCACCTGGGATATATTTTTTTAAAAAGGAAGAAGAAAAAAACCAGCCTTGTTGAATAGAGGAATTTGCAGCTACAGAAGATCTAATACAGGTGTTACCACTTTAAGCCAGAAGTCAACATTATATTCACCTAGGAATCCCTTGTCACATTTTTACTATTTCACTCTCCACATGTTCATATATAAGACTGAGCACTTGTAACAAGGCCCAGACAGCTCAGCGATGCCTATTTCCTAGACTACGATTACAAAAAGAAAGCAAACATCTTTTACTGGGCTCCAAAGAGATCTGATTTTCCCTGCAAGAGAACATACCCAAGTGCTTCCAAATTCAGATATCCCATTAATGTAGGAGTTAGAGATATCTAAACCACAGACTAAGGCATCTAAGGCAAAATAATTAATTAATTAAAAATCTAATGGGAAATATAAATTTTGGTCCTTCGAGGTTACTTGACAAAACCCTTTTCTAATTCAGGAATAAACTAACCAGCCTGCTGATTTCTTCCTGTCGATCCGGAGCTGATCTCGCAGTTGCTTTGATCATAGTTGATGTCTGATTGTCTGTTAACTTCTTGATGCATCGCTGGCCTGCCACGATATTACAAACCTGTAACAAATATGACGCGTCACTCAAACAATACAGATTTCTTCTTTCACTGCGGAGCCATGCTTCTGTATGCAGTGGATTTGTGAACTAAATGAATCTAGCTTGTGTCGTGCTAAAAGGTCCAGTTACAACACTGGAAACATATGCACAGAAAAGAGCCATTAGTGCAAGAGATCTAGATTTCATTCTTTATAGGGCACATTCTAATGGGTAAGTGCTCCAACTGAACATGGAAAATAGTTATGTCCTATAAGCCTGACTACTATCTGGCATGAGCTGCACTGCAAAATCTTATATAAGTTATGGGAGTCCTATAGGCACTATTTCTCAAATCAGTGTGGAAAAGCCCTTGGGAACACAGTCATTACAGAACAATGTCCACATGGCCATTTGCGTTTCACACTGCTTCAAGTGGATGTTCTGGAAATGTCTGTCAAACACCTCAGGCTTTTCAGAGAACCAACGGGTAAAAATGTAAAGACCAAAATCCTATTCAATATTTATGTACATACAGAAAGACCCACAGAAGGTGCCATGGCTAAGTGCAGCTAATTGCCAATGGGCAAGGCATGGGCCAGCTTCATGACTGGATCTGAAACTGACACGTGACCAGCACTTCATCAATTAGCAGCAGCCTTCTCCTACGTGTGTACCTCCCCAGCAAGATCCCTATTCATTATTATCATCATCATCATTTTTATTAGTATTCACAAGTGTTTTATACTCCTCACTGATTAACACATCCTTCTTGGTGTAAGCTTTTGTGGACCTGAGTTCACTTCATCAGATGCACAAAGAACAGAGATACACACAAACATATGGAGAGATCTGTTTTTCAAAGCATATACGAAGCTTGAATGTTTCCAAGCAAAGAATGATTATCAAAGGTTTTATAAAATCTTCTGGGCTAAAAGAAGACGAAGAAAAAGGAGAAGAAAATAAAAGCTGAAAGGCTCAGTACTGTTTGGTGCACATGGAAAAAAAAAAGAGTAACAGAAGGAGGTCAGGTATAAATTACTTCAAGAGGCAGGTAGGTGTGTTTCTGCTCCTGGCCCACTTGCAGGCAAGGAAGGTGAGGGTATTTCAGTTGCAGGCTGTACTTCTCTCTGAAGTACTGTGCTACGGTTCTCTCCACAGTCTGGCCATTTTCTAACTGCAACGGGAAACTGAAAAGACAATGTATAAGTAAATCAAAACAGAAGCAAGAGCTTCTGTGGTGTTCTTTTCTTCTACACCTTCATTACTACAGCCAACGCTTCTAATTTCAAATGACCCCTTACGTTTGATGACTAGCTGGTCTCCTCGTCACATTACAGACACGGTACTTCCGTCTCATTGTTCCACAGTGAGTCACTTCAACCTTCAGACCTGTGTGAAAACAAAAGGCGAAAGTAACATTGACAGAAAAGAAGGGCTAGATCCATAGAGGCTGTGCAATTGAGACAAAAACAGTAGGACTAAAAAAAAAATTCCTATAAACAAAGTATATGCAATAACAAAATTTATTTTTTCCTTCAGAAAAATGTGTGTGTGTAGATGTTACACTACACACCACAAAACTAATAAAAATGGTCCAAATGATATTTCAGGTGTAGCTAATCAACTCTATGGCTTGTTTTGCTAGGGCCCTGAATACCTGAAGGACCGCCTCCTTCCATATGAACCTACTGGGCAGTAAGACCTAGCCAGGGGGCCCTTTTGAAAGAGCCGTCCCTCAAGAAGGTAAGAGGGACGGCTTGCAGACAAAGGGCCTTTTCGGCAGCTGCCCCCAGACTATGGAACGCCCTCCTCCCAAGGGAGATTCATCTGGTGCCTATGCTGATGACATTTCGGCACGAGGTCAAAAACTTCCTGTTCCAGAAGGCTTTTAACTAACATAATATCAACTGTGGGTCTTGATGATGGCAATTTTTAGAGTATATATTTTAATTATTTTATCTTTTTTACTGTAGTTAAATTGCTCTAAGCCGCCCAAAGACCTTTGGGTAGTGTGGGCGGCATATAAGTTAAATAAATAAAAATAAATAAATTAAAAGTGAATACAAAGAGATTGTGTTACATGCCAAATAAAAGTATGCTTTCACTATAATCTATGCAGATTAGCTTGCAAACTATGGAACTTGTTCTTGTCAGGAACCAGAATCGAAGGAACAGGAAGAGAACATTAGAGGTAAGGAGTGGCAATACTGAGATAAATTAGCTAATGAAACAAAGATGCAAAAGGAAAAAAAAGGCTTATTTCTGCTCTTTGGAAGCTTCCAGGAACAATGGTTTAACTTAAACAGTCCCTTGAGCTCGCTCATTTCTGCCTCAGACTACGGAATCTTTTGGGAACATTTATTCAATGTGAGGCATTGCAGAATGCCTCACATGGGTTGAGGTGAAAATTTTCAAAAATTCAAATTCATTCCCAGAGTATCTATTCTACAGATACAGATACATATGTGGTACAAAAAATGAAGCATTGTGGTAGGCAGTTTTAACTAGCACTCCTCTGAGATTCAGGATGATTCAGCACAAGAAGAGAAAAAGCTTCTAAAAGCAAGACGTGCGCGCTATTCTATCTGGCTGAGGGCTCTTTTCTACTCACCTTTTATCTCTTTGGTGAATTTTACCCGGTGAGAATCAGTTAGAGGCCGTGGCTGCTCATCAATGTTGTGAATATCAAGAACTTCACACATGAACTGAATTACAGGTTGTGCTTTGTAGAAGGCAGTGGCAGAAACTAAGAGAAAATGTAAAAAAAACAGTTAAGAAAATGCAGGTTGCCAAGGCTTTTGAGAGAAAAGCTACCTTTTTGAAAACTAAAAATGGTCTACATCACGCAACAGTCAATTCTGCAAATGGGTTTTCAAAGCTAACCTGAAATTTTGTTAAGTTTGGGAACACTCTTCTATCCCACACTCCGGATTTAAATTTGACTCCATGTTTTCATGAATTCAGGGACAAAATACAGCTTCCTGGTTCCTCAGCTTTTAGTTTAATTTTAAAAAATGTTTTTGACCATCAGTTTTCAAAAATGTCCAATAATATTTCCAGATTGTGTGAAACCTCCAGCACACAACTCATCAACTCTCTCCATGAGAGAAGTAAAAACAGAACTGTGCAAAACAATATACTTTTAGCACAAGCTATGCCAAATAAGGACAAATATACATTCAATAAAATATGATTAACTCCAGTTCCAATTAGATTTAGCTTTGTTCAGTTTCTCCCTGGGAGGCAAAGGGCACCCAACATGCAGAAACATATTCATTACCATGCAAATGTCTTTGTTTGCCTGTTGGCCAACGGTCTACTCTAACACACCACACAACCTATTCAGATTCTACAAGCAAGCAATTCAGCAAACCTGTTAATCCAGTGTTCTAACAATGACTTACCAGGTACCCAGAAAAGTTTAAACAATTATTTGTTATGCAACTGTCTTTCTCTTCCATTCCAAACCAAATTTCACTGCACAGACAGGTGCTTGAGCAGTATTTACAGGTATTTGAAGGCTTGGTAGGTAATAAATGATTCAACTTAGTAATGATGAATTTTGTCCCCAGTTTTTTCCAGCCCTAGCTGAATGCACGGCAGGAAAGCAATACGTTTCAAGTGCTTTCCATACAGCAGGATTACTAGACTGTGAAACAGTTAATGAGGCGTTTCTGAGGTTCCCAGGCCTCAAGTGCACCAAACAGAATGTCCCCATACAAATGCAACAAAACATTCTTCAGACATGCGTCACCACCAGGAGCCGGCCAACTTCACATGACGCATGTTAGTCAATGCCTACAGATACAGCTTCACTGAATGAGTACAAATAGTTGCACACCCACTAAACCCCCCCCCCATCTGCTGCAGTTTGTCACCACAGTAACCATGTCAAAACCAATTAGAAAAGATCTCATAAGTACCTAGCATAAGATGGGCAATAGTTAACTGTTTTAGAAGACCTCTTGCATACAGTATTTCATCTTCAAACTAGGGGTATGTTGTCTGTGCCATGGTTTAATTCCTCAAACAAAATGTTCCCCATAAGCATTTCATCAACTAAGTATCAACCAGCCTGTTTTTTTGCTGTGTTTACTGTACTTTTGTTTATTCAGAGCAACAGGTTAAGAAGTAAATGTTTCAGGTCAGAGACTGGGGTGAGGAAAAGGATATTACTGTTAAGAATTATGAGCATTGCAAATATCTCTGTTGTTAGAACTCCTTCCCCATCCAATCATGCTGAAATCAGGGGCCTATATTTGAATCAAATTACTCCAACGTCATTTGGCTTCAACATGTGTCATGCATGACATGCAAAGACACTCTGTCTTGGAAAGAAGGATTTGATTTAGTAAAACCTACTTTTACTTCTATTAACATACAATACTCATAGTTACTTTTATCATATATATTTTTGTCTGTGGTGCCAATCTGAAAATTCTTCATTTTCGTCCCCTGCTATTACGTATCAGCATTAGTTAAATAAAAACTGCAAATATAATTGAAGGAAGTCATTTTGTGAAAGTGAGTATCAGAATAAGGAGAAAAATTACAGAATGTCAAATTCAAGTCATTGCATATCCAAAAGAGAAGCACATCTAAGGCAGAAATCCAATATAGTTGACTGCTGTCCACCTTGTTTAAAATGGACAGAACGTCCCATAGACCAACCGTTTAGAGCCCAAGACTGTCTTGCAAAAAATGCTGAACTACATCAACCTTGGCTTGTTCCAGTAATCCACTCCTTAAAGTTGTTCCAAGTATATCATTAGGATCTATTCAGAGTGGGAAATTCCATCTTCGCTTTTATAATACCCCTGGAATATATCCTTGCTTTCTTTACTTGAGCAAGACTGATTGACCACAACTGTTACAGTAAAAGAGGTACTCAAGTGAAGACATTCCACTCCTGATTTAAGGAAGGGTCATCAGGATTGGTTTAAAGATCAGCTTGGGAAAGTGAAGTGAGCAAGACTTGCAGACTGGATGAGATTAGCAGGGCTTAGAACTGCAATGATTTAAATTCCCATCTTCCCTTGCTTCCACCTCTCCAAATTCAGTTGCAAATTCTTCTTCTGCCTCTACTTATGCATCCTTGATATTTACCATCTTGAGGCTAGATAGTGTGTAGACTGAAAGTTGATGGGCTTAGCTTTGTTTGCACATTCAAAAAGGTTTGTGTCTGAGAGAGAAAGTGAGGAGAGAATATTTGCAATATTGCAAACCTGTTTACTGTGTGGGATGGGAAGGAAAAAATAGATTTTTAAAAAACACGGACACTTGCGGGAAATCTATTCTGATTAAATAAAAAAAATTGCTACAATGAATTTTACACACACACTATTTCACTCGAATACAACTGCCATTATTGGTACATTACAGCATTCTGGCGCATGCCCTCTGTGTGGAACTTTTTGCTTACCATCAATATTTAGCATCATTTTCCACATTGCAGGTCTAACAGATTGATGAAATCCAAACCAGACTTCCCTGCCGCCTCCCAGGGGATGATCATAGCCTTCTGGAGCAGAGAAAAAGGAGCGGCCTACAGGGGTATACCTATGTTTAAAAAAGAAGTCAAGTAACGCTACTTCTGTCTGCACAGATAAATATTCTCTTGCAAAAGGGGGTCTCCAAGCCTACCAAAAACATTCTGGTATACAATGTAAGCTCAAAGTATTTTTGCTGTGTGAAGTGAAGGATTCCATGCACCCTACACCTCATCTGAGGACAATACATTCGTTTAAGAGGCACACAAGCAGGTCATGCACCCAACAGGGCCCAATGGAGAGTCATTTCCGGGCTTTGTCACCCTTTCTTTTCAACTATCACTTTGCTCTCAACCATACAAACCTGATAAAAAAGAAGGGAACCCACTTATTATAAGATCCAGCTTTTAATACAAAAGGAACACAGTGTTCAAATTCCTTAGAAGCTGACCAGTTTCTTAAAAGCAGGGACTAGGAACAACCAGCATTTCTAGTTTAGTGGTTTTGAAACCCATTTTAATACCACTTAGAATATATTTGTAGCTGCTTGTTTGTAGCTTAGCGTTTTCAGTCCTTGACATACGTTCTTACACTCAGACATACAGCCTCATAAAACATGTCGTTTATTTTCCCAGCACTTGGATGACTGAAATGCAGAGAGAGGTGACTTGCCTCAAGCCACCTAAAAGCTTCACAGCAGACGATGAATTCAAACTGAGCGCTTGTTTTTGTGCCTCAGACTCTGACTCATCCTGAAGTTTCATTTTCACCTCTGAAATCCATGTCTCACAAGAGTGGCTTTGACATCATTGACCAGAATTCTACCACTCTTGTCGGCTAGCACTACAGCCTCACTGCATATGAAGTCAGCGAGATATGCCAAATGGCAAGAGATTACACACCACCCACTTATGAAAGTGAAAGTCTCATGGTTTCCAATCGGTCACTCTGCATATCACAATCCAGCCGTTCATTAAATTTATACTGTCTATCACCCGTCTAGGAAACCGCTACTATGGGTGATGTACAACAAAAAAATATAAAACATAAATTAATACAGTTCCTATAAGGACTAGACAATACAAACTCAAAGATTGCTTGAGAATAGCAGAGTGCTCCACCCTTATGAATAGGACAGTGGCTGTCATTTCAGTCTGCCTTATGAGCACGCTGAAATGACAGTGTGCTAACCCACAACCAACTTCTAACACTCTCACGGAGATCATAACTGCACCTCAGTTTATGGTCAGTGACTGTAAAGTCACTTGCACTGCTTAGGTTCATTCCACACGGAGGCAATCTGGCATCAAAATACATTTCATAAAGCAACAGGATTTTTTTAAAAAAGAAATGGAATATTCTCTGCTGAAAAATTAAGCACGGAAATATTTTCTCGCGCCCCCCCCCCCCCATTGCTGCTGTCAAGAGAATGTGTTCCAAGCACAACAGATAACCTACTTCATGGAGGGTAAATGTCGTAGCACCACATCGACGGCATGTACAGGGTTAGTGCTGATTGGCTTGTCTAATTCCAGAGGCTCAGGTAAAGTCCGTCCTGTAAGCACCTCATGCAGCAAGTGCCAGCTCACCCGGGAAACAAACTTTATTGACACCTTGAAGGGACGATCTTTGCCTCCTTCACCCGGCAATGTTACATCCAAATCAACCTGTTCGGAGGGAAAAGCCACAGGACAACACCCAGAAAAGAAGAATCCAAAAGTCAGCCTAAAAATGTACATACAGATTTAGAAATTGGACAACTACATGAATGACAATGAAATTGCACTGCAGGTTAAGTTCAACCAATGGCAAAAGGTAATAAAAAACAACACAAGGTCCAACGTTTATGTCTTGAATTTTAAGTGAGACTGAACGTGGAGTTTTACTCTAAAAATTCTGTTCCTCAAATTTTGAACTCTTTGTATTCTCACACCTTGCGTGTGATTTTCTTGCACAGTTGGTCTTACAGAAAAGATGGCTTTGTTTATCAACAACTATCAAAAGAGATCACATTGTTTTATTAAAATGAAGATGTGTTGACAGGCAATTTATCATCAAATGTTTGACCTCTTTATGGTCACACCTTAGTGTGAAAACAGCCCTGCACAGCTCAGTAATTTTGCTCATATTTCACACCATGGGTTCTAAAACAAGCACTAGCACATCCAAAGAGCAGATCAACCAACGGGCATGAACAAAAGCCACCGAGAAGCCATTACCTAAAGATTCCTACAGTCAAATCCAAATGTTCTGCCTTCAATGTTTTGATTAACAAAACGGATGTAGTCAGCTACCCCTCCATCTCCCGTCAGAAAATTTAAACTAAGTGTGAACACTTCTAGATTCTGCACTGGAGATTTGGCACAACTGCAAACATGAAAATCTTTAAACATATTCATCCCACCTCTTAGGACCACACTAGTCAATGCATGAAATGTGTGGTTACATTTAATCTATGCCTGTGGTTGTATTTAAATAGCAAATGGGTTGGAGCAATTAGGATGACAGTGTGCAGAGTGAGATTAGATGTGTTGCTTGTCAATGGCAATACCTAACAGAAACTGCCCACTGCGAAGTCCTGGCGTGTTCAGAGAATCAAACTGTTGGTGGTGCTAAAGGCAACGTCTACCTTGGGAAACAGACACTCTGGGAAAACACTTTTGGTCTGGACAGGAATAACTCCATCATCCCACAGTCCTCATTCCATTCCTCCAGTGTGGCTGATTTTTTTTAATGAAATGTACTCATACATTCCATCAATCACCAAACTTAGTTAGAAGACATGATTCAGCCAGCATGCCAGAACCCACACACATTGAAAGGGCTACATCAACCATGCACACTGAACAAATTTTACAGAAAGTTCCATGTGATTTCTACTGTATGTGTTAGTGGCTCATGCACACTAGACTAATCATTTGAATTCTAAGAACGTGGCCAGGTAACTGTCCTGTTCTCCTTATAAACATACCGAACCCTTTAATTCTTAGCCTAGAGTAAAATGAGCTGAACTACATTTATGCAGCTTTATCTCATTTACTGTGCTTCTTCCACCCTACCCCCAATCACTTATCCTCCTAGGTCTCCAGCAGCCCTGGAAATGCAATCCTAACTCAAAGATGCACTGGCTACACAGGGTTAAGATCAAAGACAAGCCACTTTGGATGGCAAAAGTGCCTTCTGCTTGCAGGATCATCTTCTGGCTGATTTCAGAGGTCTGCTGAAAGACCTAGATGCCAGCAGAACTGCTTGGCTTACTAACTAAAATGTGTGCGCAGAGAAGGGGTAGACGAAGAGGAGCACAAAGGAGGAGTTGATTTATCATGGATCTAAACTCCCTCTAGGCAAATGAAACATCCATGCCTCAAAGTTAGGCCAGTGTAAGAGGAATCGAAGATAATTTCCAGAATCCCTAAACTGGAAGGAATATGGATTCAGCACAACTTCAGCTGATTGAACATCAACTCATTTCACTCTTGGCTATTCTGAGTAGAGAGAACTGAAGTCTTAGATTGCAAACTCTTCTAGGAAGGGATCTTTTCTTCTAAACTTGCTTTGTAAAGTACCATGAACAGCCATCAGATTAAACAGTATTGACATAAATTGACAAACATCCTAGGAAAGGAATTCCTTTAGCTTATAAACAATTAGACCTTCAGCAAAGACAAAAGGACATTACCCCAGTTGTTGCCACAGGGAGTGGGTTGGCTGTATAAAGGCTTCTTTTACCATCATAAACCGGTCTACGGTCCCCAAATATTGTCACTTTAAAATGCTGCACCATTGAATCTACCACTTCCCTAAGAAAACAACAAAAGTTTGTTTGAATTTAAACAGCATGGCTTAAATAGGAAAAAATCAAGTTTAAAAATCTGTTACATTTCAAGATTGTTCAGCTCAACCTTCCCTAAATATTGTCTTCCAGAGGGGCTAGATAACAACTCACACCATCATCAAATAGCATAGCCACCAGCATATGATTATTGGAGTTAGTCAAATACTTCTGGGGGTACCAGGAGAGGGAATGCTGATTTAATATTTCCCCGATGGTTACAGAGCTGCCTAATCACCAATTAGCACAAGGAATCACCCCTGAAATCTGTAACTGAACAGTTAATATAAAATAAAGGCTGGATGTGCAAATGTTGGGAGAACAGTTGTTTCCACAGTACCAACTGTTAATTTAAAAAAGAAACTCAACTAGCAAATAACTTGCAGTATGTGTTCAAATGCTGCAAGAGACATACCACCTCCCAGTACTTTCCAACCGTCTCTTTATTCGCTTGTGCAAAACAGTGGACATTCCTGTTATTTAGACTAGCCAGTAAGCACTCGCTGCTATTTCAACCGGATGTGACAGACCCTAGTAACATCATCACAAAAAATATCTTCGGAGGCCTTGCAGCTGCATCTTATGCTACTGTGAGTCACTGTTCTCTAATACCACGGAAAATAAGGTCTACATAGGAGAAATAGCTTATTTTCATCAAATTTTATTGTCATGTTACTGCAACAAAAGAAAAAGAGAAACCACATAGCTTGCATCATGAAGATTTTCCCAGTAACAGCATGCACAGACCAAAATTAAAAAAACCCGATTACAACAGTAGCAATGTTCATGCAATCACTTCTACCGTCACAAACACTATAACTAACCTAACATTTTCCAAAGCGGTACCCATATTAATCTATTGCAACAAAATAATGAAGACTCAAATAGCACCCCCAAGATTTAACAGAGCAGTCATCCACGCCGTAGTCGCATCACACACTGACTACTACACAATAAGGTCTGCATAAGATTTATGCTTAAAGAGCCTCCACGAGCTTTTGCTGGTGCCCAAATGAGCACCTCACCTGCCAACTGGCTTGTGGCATTCAATTCATATTATTCTGATAATCAAAGTTATGCCACAGTTGCAAATTGCTTTCTGAACCCAACATGCAAACGCTACCTGATGAAACTCTTTAGCAGGTATGAAGTCAGCTGGTTCCAAAAACATGAGTTCACAGCAAATGACGGTTGTAGAGCCTACAAGGGCTACAGCGGAAGTCATCTGCCTTTCCAGTCAGTTACATGAGATTAGTTTGCTTTCTACGTGAACAAACACATGTTGTATGAACTACCAACAAACCTGGTATCTCAAACGATCTGGTATTAAAACAGCCCCATCCTTAAGGACTTTTAAGAATTACTTGACTTCCTTGCAAGTTCAGGGGCAGTCACCTTTGTGACCTCTTGTCAACCCAGTTGATCAGAAAAGAGTTCTTGCTTATCTGGATGCACAAACTTCCATTCCATGTGAGTAAAGGTACTGATGTCTGTAACATGTAGCCAGTTTGACTACAAGGATCAGAATAAATAAATGGAAAATAAACTAAAGCACTGCATGAAACAGGCTTTTCTTAATATTTTTTCCTATTAGTTAGGGAAATGATGAAGATAGGAGAGTATCTGTTTGCATTGCCATATTTTAAATACCATTTCAATAGTATGTTGAAAGAGGAGATGGTGGGATTATCTTTCACACCAGAAGCAGAAGGAAGATTTAGGTTTAAGTGTGTTAAATACATTTAATCTAAGAAACTGACTACACTCCCCTATGAAGAACTAGCTTAGGGTCATTGATTTTATAAACTGCAGTTCACAGACAGACACAAACCAGAACTAATATGAGACCACTTGATTTTCTCCCCACAGAGCCACAATCCTCAGAAATAAAGGACCCTGCTTATGAACTTAATAAAGCCAGACATAATATTACAATACCCAACACAGATATAATAGCCAAAGCAGAAGGAAACGAGATCACTTAGAGGCCTGTTGTAAAAATTTAGGTATAAAAGACTGTTGTTGGTAGAGATAGTTTTAGATTCACACTGAAATGCTAATTCTTAAAAGACTGTTTTATTTTCAGATTAAATTCCAGGTATTCCCTATTTAGCATGCTACTTGCCTCTAAGAATAATAACTTACACCAGATACCACCTTTATAACAAATACATAACTTTCACAATGGATACTTAATATACTTATTTAATGAGTTTGGAGTTTCCATCTGAAAGAATACATATTCTGTCCACAAATGGCTCTTTGGCTTAGTATCTTATCCAATATTATCATTTCCAGATGCAATAATCCAGATGAAAAGGTACTTTAAGTATCAAATAGATGGAGTAATAGCAACCATTCGGGCTTACCTGTTCACTCTCCGAGGACACTTATCTGGCTTAATATCTACCTCATAGAGGTAGACGTCAATCTTTGGGATTTCAACTTGGAAGCAATTGGCCAGCAGTTTAATAGGTTTGCCCATGGTGCCATAGCCAGGTCGTCTGGGCACCATGAGCAGGGGCTGAGCCCCAACGGGTCCTGCCAAAATAGAAGCGCAATTTAGAGACACAAACAGGGAAGTGATATCATGTTCAATTGCTATAGATACATTGCATAAAACACCTATGAAGCCCATATGTCATGGAAAAAGCTTGGCTAGTACTGTATCCTATTGGCCCACTCTGTGCATGTAAATCACCACCTGTCCACCTCCACAGCAGGACCTCTTCTCAGCTGACTGTGTCGCTAATGGCTGGCTTTGAGGGCCTTCAGGACCAAGAGCTTGTGGGAAGGATAGTCGAAAATACTCCCCTTGGCTGCACCTTTCACAATGCCTCAATCCCAAAGATCCCTGAAATCAGGCACTGTGCACAAGTTGGCTGAAAATCAGCTGCTCTCAGGAAGTGAGAAGGTGATGACAGGAGGAGGAAAAGCACCAAAATCACCCTCTTCCACACAGAAAGAACTGGAGAGCTTCTTACAACACAGGATGGGGAACGAGCCTTGATGGTATTACAGCACTCATGTTCTTTCAGTTCTTCTGCACTGGCTCCTACATCAAATGATATCCTAGGGTTAGAAAGCCAACAGATAGCCTGTTTCTCTTTTCCCCTCACTATATTCTCTCAAACACTTTCTCATCCCCATCCTTGTGCTTAAATCAAAATTAGTGCAGCTTAAGCCCTTCCCAAGTTCATTCTGCATCTCTGTTGTCCTTTTGCTTCTTAAAGTGATTAGCTTTAAATTACTGCTCTCTGATTAATATACAAACTGAATCAGAATACACATTCAGCAAGGATCAGAAAAGTATTGAACTTTGAGGCCTCTACAAATGGGAAAGTCTTGGTTTTAGTATTCTGGATTAAGCCTCCACTACCGAACATAGATTTTTGTGGATAAGTCATCTTCTACTGACAGTTTTCAATCCTTAAACCTGAGTGCCACAACAGCACTACCACCCTAGTAATACAAATGGACTAAACACTTCTATTTTGTATCTGCTACTGGGAACATCAAAACAAGTTGCTTTGGAAAAATTCTGCTGCCATTGGAAGAGAATTTTCCATGAGACTGTACTCCAGTGAGGATTCTACTTCTTCTGACCACCAGGTATGGCCAGAACAAACATGCAGGGTTAGTGCAATACCAAAATCCATTATTCTGTTTTGCTGAAGTAAAGACTGACACCAGCTCCACATTTTTCTAGCTTACCACAGAAACCCGAGTGCTCAGATATAAAGACTGTATTGATTGTTTGGCAGGGGACTCACTATTTGTTTCAAGCTAGCCATGTTTTTACTTCTGTGAATGGGGAAACCATGCTGTATTCAACTGTTCTATTTATGTTACAAGTTCTGTTCATGGATGAGTTACCACTGGATCCAACCCCTCTAGTTTCTCAAAGCAAACTGGGCATGAAATGGTTTCACAAATTATCGTCAGTCACCAACGAGAAGAAAAAGAATTACTACATTCTAGCCAACACTTGTTTTTGTAGGAGAAGGAATTTGCCCATTTGCATCCAATGAAGAAGGAGAATAAGTAAACCAGATATGAAGTGTTCCAGCTAAAACTGAGGAGGTCCAAATGAGATATATCATCATTAATGCTGGTGAATTTCAGTGGTTTAAGCAGTTAATGTGAGGAAAGGAAATACTATCAAAGCAACAGGAGAACACATTCTTCTCACTATGCATAAAAAAAGCTAAAGGACCTGAACACTTTGTGCTGTTCTTTTTTTGTTTCCAATATTTTGTTTGCACTTTTGGTAAACGTATCTGCACAAAACATAGACAAGTACTGACAATCACATTTCACTGTCTTTGTTTGTCCTAAACAAAAAGGGAGAGATTAGGAAAAAAATATACACTGAGAAGTACTCCGAAGTTCTGGAATGACTCAGACGACAAGCATCATTACTTAAGAGACATAATGAAGTCAACTGCTTTCCAATCTTTTCTTACTCCTACTCAGTGACAGAGGTTGTATTATATTCCCACCTACCAACTTCAGCTGTCAACAGTATCACATATGTGCAGAGAGAATACCAAACGGAAGAAGACAGAATTATATTTCTCATTCCCAACACTGAAATGTGTTGTGCCCAAGATTTAAACAATTGTATTCAAGCTACTTTGCGAAGAGCTTACAGAATACACACCATTAGTTAAGACCAGTATCATGTCATGTGAGAAAATGCTTTTGCATCATGATTCTGCCTGGAAACAATGATGATTTACTCACACACCAAGATTATCAAAAACTGTAAAAGTCAAGGACTCAAAAACAGCTGTATTTGCAAAGAAAAATAATTCCTGGAAATTTTCTCGCCTTCTTTATAAGCTGGGTTGCCACTGGGTTGATTTGCTTGAGTTTTCGAAATTGCTACACTCTTACTTGACTTGGCACTTTAAGCATGATAATCCTTGCTCACCTCTGATTACTCCTACTGATGAACAAGCTGGATAGAGGGGCAGTTGGTGCTGGAATCTTTATGTATGGTGTAGAGGTGGACTGATGCATGGAGAAACACGCCTTACTATAGAGGGTTGGACTAATCTTTGAACTAGGCTCTAGAACTGTAGTCAAAAAACACACCCAAGACATCACATCAGTGGCAGGAGTATCCCTAGGCTGAGTTCCTAATCAACTTGCATAAACCTGCAGAACAAACGGAACTTGCTTTCCTGATCAAATCCTATCAGTGTACAGACCTAGTCAAGCGAATGGTTGAAATGCACAGCCTTCCCTCAAGAGAATAATCGGCCTGCATTTTAACAGGAAAGGTCAGCCTATCTGTGACAAGGTATGTGTCAACTGTTTGTTTGTTTGCTTTAAAGAAGGTATGAGAGTCCTATCTTTTTCATGAGGACCCCAATAAATCCAGTGACTAAGAGGTTTAATCATTTTTTTCTCCAGCCATGACCCTGAGTGTGATCAGGAACCACACCACAGTGTTGTTATTAGCCTTGCTGCTGGTGGTAGCGGGGAACCTAAGTCACTAAAAATGGAAACATTTCCCCTAATAGCGGCACAGGAAGGGTGATTTACATGAGACAGGCAGCTGGGGAAAGGGAAGCTGCCCACAAACACACATGCCAGCCCTGGTGAACATGAGGGTTCCAAGGCCTGCAATTTTTTTTAAACCGCTGACACACTTCCAAGTGACGTGACCACACTCACTTGTGGTATTGCCTCAAAATTCAGTATGTGATGGACCAAGTCACTATATTCAATATATCTAGTAGAGATATATTGTTATGTCCTCCGCAAAGGAGGACATAACAAGGGTCCAGCCCCATGGGGCTGGACGGTCCACTCATTGATCCACCACAGGCACCATGGATCCTTCCAATAGCTCTGAAGATTGCGTTTGGCTTGCCACTTCTGGAAGGAGGCGGGACAACAATCCTCTCTGCTAGGTTTGAATAGTGGCTCACCAAACGTGATCTCCGGAGCCATTCTTGAAAATTAAAGGCTATGGCTTCTTTTACTGAGTGAACCCTTCTCATTCCAGGTGCACCTCTTTCCCTACTCCCTTCCACTTTTCCAAGTTGACGAATATGCATTTAAGAGATTCAACACTGAAAGCACTATACAACTTTGCCACCTATCTTAGCCAATGGTAAGAAAGGTTGCCAAGAACAAGAATGGGGGCTTCTCTGCAGTGGTACCATCCCTGTGGAATGCCCATTCCAGAATGTACACATGGGTCCCAGTGATGGCTTTCAAACCTGAATTAAAAACTAAGAATTTTCAGGCATTTTTAATAGAATTTAAAAAAACAAAACCTTTTTCTGCTGTCATGGGATTGTGGTTCTTTTAAATTTTGTTTGTTTTTACAGTTTTACTCCATGAATTGACCTGGAGAGACACTGCTTTTAAAGGCATACATTTTGGAAGGTTCAAAAAAGATAATACAAAAAAATCCTGTATTACAAGGCTAAATATGCCTCCCAATTGCTGTTTTTAACTGCTTTTACAGTTTCTGTGCTCTACCCACTGTGAACTAGAGACTAAAAAGAGAAATAATAAAACTGACAGATGCCAGCAGTTTAGTTTTTTTAGTGAATAAAATTGTATGGTCCAGAGGAACATGAAACAGCAATCTCACTGAAATTTAACAAATCTGGTTAGTGCTTGGATGGATGATTGTCTCACAAACCTATGCACACCATCTTAAATTCCATCAAGGAACACATGAAGGGCACAACTGCAATCAATTTCTTTCTTTTTAAAAAAGTAAACCACTATGTGGTTGATATCAGACTATGATGCCGTCCGCCTACAGCAGCAAAAATTTTTAAACACACATTAATGAATAAGAAAAAACCTTTTCCATGTACAGCATAGAAGCCAAGTAAAAGACAACCAGCCCACTGATATATTTTGCATCTTTCACCACAGACATGGGTCTGGCTAACTGTTTATCTTAGGCAAAGGGCTGACTACAGGATTGATACAGAACACAATCTCTTGTTTTCATATACCCCGGAACTTAGCCAATGAGCACAAAAGGACATCAGGGGTATCCAGACCAGAATTTAAGGAAATCACTTCTCTGGACTACAACATGCTGATTCAGGGTTTAGACTTACAGTCCAAAAAACATCTTTTACAGACTCTTGTTCCAGACTTTCAGGGATAGAGATAGGAAGGCCTGGAAAAACCCCGGAAAAATTTCCAAACCCATTTTATATGGCTTCAAAATTTCCAGAAATTATACATCTCAGTTCAGGGATAATTTCACGCTTATGTGCACACCTCTGATTTTCAGCCATGTGTTGTCCCATTGAAAACATGATGGCACAAAAAATGGGAAGGCAAATTTAGCAGAAAACTTCAAATTTGTAACTAAATGTTTCACAGAACAAAGAAAATAGTAAAGAAAAATGAACTGTTCTCTTTTTTTACTGCTTGTCAAATGCACACACTGAAATTTTAATGTGATATGCCACCGCCTGAACCACAGGTTCTTCCTTACTACTGTATCTGATACCAGAGCAACAGCTTCAAATTCTACAGCATCCTAACTACCTGTTCTGTGCAAGGATATGGCACAATGAGAAACAGAGAACTGACAACTAAGAGTTACTTGTGTGTATATTTTCTTATTACTTATATACTATTTCACACAGGACTTTAATAAATGTTGTCCAGACATTTGTGTCTGAAGCTTTACAGTTCATCAGAATAAAATAAATTATTTTAAAAGGCAGGATTACTGGAAACATGTAATTTTATCAGTGACTCACAAAAGTCGTCAGAAAGTTAAAATCAGAAGTCTGCTTCCTAAGCTAGATCCATGCATGACAGCTCAAGCTGTAAACATCCTAAAGGCTCATGAAACATGTTCTACTAAACTTGCTATGTTTCCTCAGTGGCTTCCTCTTCATCACATTCCTCCTCTTACTTCTGTTACTACGTGCATACTCTGTTGGTTTTACATTCTTATAAGGCACTGCAGTATGAGGGGACAACAGAGGACAAGATAGCTGGAAGAGTCGGACACGACTTAACTAAACAACAACAACACACTGCCAGTTTTTGAGAAATATTATTCTAAGCACAACATGGCTCAAATGCATACATCGGCCTGCAACAATTGAGTTGTTCTGAGAAACAACAGATATGTAAGCAGAGGAGAACATACTCACTCTGTCCCACTTGCAAAGAAACTGACACCACTCACCAGGGGAAGAGGAGGTAGGAAACTCCATTCTTGCTACATGAAAATTACCACCACCCAATTCCAGCACTGATGCACTTTCATCTTCAGTCTCTCAACTTGTACAATCAGAACTGGCATTTGGGCCAGTGGAGGAAATGAGAATAGTTTTAACACCTCAAGCTTATACTTAGTCTTCCAGAGTTCCTCCTTAATATTAAGATACTTGCTCTTGTTGTTTAGCAGGTCCGAGTGTTAAATGAAGCTATTGTGAATCAAACAAAGAGCTACCTGAAAAACACATAAAGTAGTTCAGTGTTCAAAACTCACAGGGTTAGCTGTGAAAACAAACACTGAATGTATAGACCCACTGGGATAGTAATTCCACTCAGGATCCAACTTCTTTCTAATTTTCTAGGAAGAGAAAGTAGACTCACTCACCACATACGAAACTTCCATTTTCAACTTTCTACTCTACATCTAGAGCACTGCTTCTCCCACAAGCATCTGAGTTCCCATGGCAGAACAATAAGGCATTATGCTATCTCAGATCTTCCAGGATGCAGGCAGCCCCAAACAGATCTTATGACCCTTCTATTGAAACACAACACACACACACACACACAAGGGGTGTGTGAGAGAGAACATGAAGGTTGTACTACAGAGTTAAGAACCCCGAGCTCCCCAACGGATCCTATGAATCCCACAAAACACACACATACAGGTACAACGCCGGACTCCCATAAGCTCCACTGAAACCCTAGAAGCATCCGAAGCACTTTCAGGATAGCCTGATTCAAATGAATGGGGCTCCTCCTTTAAAGAAGCGGAAGGATCAGGGCAGAGAGAGAGAGAGGCATCCTAGTGCAAGGCAGGAGAGAGGCGGCCCTATCAATGAAAACAAAGACAGTAATTAAAATATAGAGGGCTTCGAAGCCAATCAAACCCAAGAGTTAAGGAGACAAGCGACTGAATTCGTCCTGGCAACCAGCAGCCTCGGCTTCCAACCCACCCCCCCCCCCCCCCCGGCCAAAGGGCTCAACTCTCCAGAAGCCGACAGGACCACCCTGCCTCACAGCTCCATCCTTCCCCCCCCCCCACCAGCCCAGCCATTCCTTCCAGGCGGACTCCCGGATTGTTCCCCACCTCAGACCCGAGGGGGCTTCAGGGCGACCCCCGGGCAGCCTTCGCACTCCGGGGCGGCGCAGCCCCAAATCCTGGTTCGAGGGAGGGAGGGAGAGAGGGACAGGCTGAGGGGGCGACCGTTGGGCCTGATCCTGCCCGGCGGGGGATGGGCCACGACGGGGAAAGGTCCTCCTCCTTTCCTCCTTCTCTTTTTCTCCCGGGCCTTCCCGCCCAGGACCTGCGGCTCCGCTCGGGATCCCAACCCCGGAGTCCCTCCCGCGCCTCACCTGGGCTGCTGGTTTCCATTCATGGAGCTCGGCGGGGCCGCTCTGAGGCGACGGCGGGGGGGAGCGGGGCAGGCCTGGCTCTTCTCGGGCGCCGGACCGGCCGGGCCTGAGGAGGAGGAGGCGGCGTTGGCGGCGGCTCCTCTTCTTCTTCTCGCCCGCCCGGCTCGACGCCCGGCCCTTTCTCTCCGCCCGTCGGTTGGGGCTGGGGCTGAGGCGACGGACGAAGAGGAGGCCGGCGTGGAGTGGGTGGGTGGGCAGTGGCGGCCCCCGGCTTCCTCCCCTCAGCCCCGACGGGCGGACTGGACGGAGCCGCCCGACTTTCCCCTCAGCTTCCCCTCTCAGGGGACCAGGCTCCGGCGCTCGAGAGGGGCGCGCGCATGCGCAGGAGCCCGCTCTCCGCTCCTCCTCCTTCTCCCGGAAGTCTCCCCTCCCACCCTCACCCCGTGGTCCAGCAGATTCACAACCCCCCCATCACTCCGGGAAGCCACTGCGCGTGCGTCCCGCCTCCCCGACCGCTCTCCTGCGCATGCGGAACTCTGGCCTGCCGCCGCCCGGAAGTTCTTTCCCGCTTCAGCCTCTCAGGCTCTCGCTCCCTCAGCGCGCGCAGATTGGCGCTCTTTCTCAAACGTTCCATCTCAACTCCTCCCCCCCCCCCACTCTCCCTTCACCTCGGTCGCTCCCGGCATCAAGCCCACGCGCGGCGCATGCGTATTACTACCAAATCGCTCCTCTGCGGCGTATGTAAACTAAGGGGCGGGGCTACGACCTAAGAAGGCGGGGTCAGGGAAGGCTGGCCGCGCGGGTTCGAATCCCGCCTTGTGCAATTAACCTGCCTTGCAGGGTTGTTTTTAGTTATTATTATTAACGCTATTAATAATGTTAACAATAATCCATGATAGATCACCATTTTCAAGGTTGTGCAATGACATTCTTGACGGTAGTTCCAAACTTATGTGCTGTTATTAATGTCCCAAATTTGCAGAGCTGATGATGTTGACACCCAGGTTGGCTTCTTGGGGGAAATGACCGTAAGATCCAAGTTGCTACCAAGCTCCTCCTTAGCTAGTATTCTGGAAGGCATGGCCCACCTCGTAAAACAGAGGACAGCTACAGGCAATCTGGGTTTCCTCATCCGATGAGGACTGTGGCTGGATTTTAATTTGAACCGGGCTCTCCTCTGTTCTAGCAGAACACATCCACCACTACACCCTGCTTTTGACCCTTTGCGGATGATGGCTGGGATCCGCAGCCATTACTTCTGTCCTTGGTACCGGACTCATAAGCCTCCCCTTGGTTCCTCTTCCAGATCATTTTCCCAAGGAAAACCCAAACAGTTTTAGAAATACTGTACACTAAGTGAAAAGAACAGGGCAGTCTGAGCAATGCAAAGAAAGTAAAAAAATAAAATAAAAAAATCAGTGTATTGCTGGCAAACACAAAAGCTACATTTGTAGTTGCCTTGAACCATGTCATCCTTTTTTTAAATCTCCCTCTTTCCCTCACTTACACACACACACACACACAGACAGACACACAAAATCAAAATGTGCCCCTGAAAAAAAGCAGACTCACTTGAGACACCGACCCACAACTCAGAAGCAAAAATAAGAGGAACGTTCCAGCCACAACTATGTGTGGTCCATAAGGGACAAGCAATCAGGGTGATGGATATGGGATAGCCTGGCTAGCAAAGGAGGGGGCCCAGCAAAATCTATTTTGTCCCTCAAATACCACAAAGCTTACATTTTCACGGCTTCCTCTTGGTCCCACCATCTTCACAGGTGTGTTTGGTGGGGACACGGGAGAGGGCCTGTTGTGTGGCTGCTCCATTAGACTCTGGAACTCCCTCCCACTGGAGGCCAGCCTGGCCCCATCTTTGCTTTCCTTCCACAAGCAAGTAAAGACATTCCTCTTCAGGCATAGTAACCAGCTACCTGATGGATTGCTATGCCTTACTGCTTGGACTATGTTTTAAGTACCGATGGCATTTATCGTTTCTCAGGGTGGCATTTGTTTCTTCCTTTTTAATTTTTGTATACTTACCGTTTCTAGCTTTAAATATTGTCTTCTAATTATGTAAGCTGAATGGGGAGTCTTCTATCCACTACCCCACACTGAATCTCTGGTATCGCATATAGCAATGTTACAGACCAGCAGTTCCCAACCTGGGGTCCCCAGATGTTCTTGGACTAAAACTCCCAGAAGCCTTCGCCGCTCGCTGTGCTGGCCAATATTTCTGGAAGTTGCGGTCCAGGAACATCTGGAGACCCCCCAGGATGGGAAATGTTGCCTTAAGGCCGACAAAGGTCTGGGCTAGGTACAAAAACAAGGGGCAGCCACAACAGATCCAACCCATCTTCTCCAAGGTGGCTCTGGACAGAGGCAACATCAGCAGCACCGAGGATGATAGTAGGAGATGCTGGCTGACTTCAGGTCCACCTCCCTACCATGCAAGGAGGCAGCTTCAAAGGGAGACCACTCCTGACGGTACATTTGGGTGGGTTGGTTGGAGCTTCTGCAAGCAGCCAGCCCCGGCGTTCCAAGTCCCGGACGCGGTGGATCATGTTCAAAGATTCCAGGGCAAGACCACTCTGGAACCTCAGACATGAATGGGCTTGCAGGTTTTGGATGCCCATTGACTCCTTCGCCTCCCAATCCAGGGCCGGCAGTCAAGTCCTGCGTCACATTCCTTGAACAACAGTGACCAGAGGCTAGCTTCCGAAAAAGGTAAGCTACACGACATTCTCTGTTAAAATAAAATTAAAAAGCGACGCGTTTGCCTCTCTGGAGAAGAACGACGCGGCAGTAGTTCAAATCTGTTTAATCAACAGACCGTACAACGTTCAACTTCAAATAAAAAACACAAACAAGAAAACAAAACAAACATTAACCCAAAAAAACAAGCCAACCGTCAGTGTGTTGTGTGAACATTCTCTATTTACACTTCCTTGTAACAGGTTTCGTTTTTTTTAAAAAAAGGAAAACAAAAACAACAGTTTTGAACGCAAACCCGATTTGCCACCAATTTAAAACTCTCACAATTATTTGCAAGTGCAAAATTACATGCGCAGGTGCGATAACAGGTTTCGCTTTTTAAAATTATTATTGCTGTTCTGCTGTGTTTGCCCACCATGCGGGAGAAAACACAGCACGTTGGCGCTGGGGGCTGCCAAGATGCTCCATAAACGAAACGCAGAAGGGGGGAAGAGGAAAAATCATCATCATCTTTGTGGAACTCTTCCAAAGGTGATGTTTTTGTACAACACCCAGTTTCTGGGCTCAGCAGCTGCTCTCTTGATCCCCAAAGTTCTATATATATTTAAAACAAAAAAACCCCAAGTATGATTTATCTGTTTCAGGCCAAACTCTGGCAGTTGAAAACCATTATGCAAGTTTCAGAGTCAAGGAGGTGAACAGACAAGAAAAGCCGCCCTTCCTCAAGACAAAAGACAAGCCACTTTTTCCATAAAGATATTTCCACCCAGCTTTTATGATTCCAGACATTTGCCACAGTGCCCGCTTTCGCCGTCTGTAGAGCCAAGGGCTTGATCTACACTACCTAAAGAGTGCTGTGTAACTTTAAAAGCTTGCATCCATTGAACAAAATGAGGGAAATGTTCCAATACCTCTATTTTGAATTGGATAAAATGATATTTTGGGTGTAAGCCTTGGGCCACGGGATTGGGAAAAAAACATATGGTTCCCCCCAAGGTGTCCCATCAACCCCAGCCATGTTGGCTGCAGGGCAGGGACGATGGGAGTTGTGGTCCAACAGTCTTTGGAGACCCATAGGTTTCGATACCTTTGCCATTCACAGCCGAGGGGCAAAGAACCTTCAAACCGGTTCCAAAAAGCCCCGCTGAAATGTAGAGACAGTGCCTTTCGATCCGTGATAGCCCCCTTGCCACCCTGTCCTGCCAAGTTGCTCCTGAAACAGATAAAAATACGTAATTTTTTTTCCCAACAACAGTCTATGGCCTGGTGCCACAGCGGAGACCTCAGCATTTCTCCGGCCTGCCACAAAATTTGGGGAGGCAAGCCTTCCCCTTTGTAGGGCCTCCGAGTTCTTTCGAGAAGCATCGTTCTGCTTTCATCATCCTCTTCCACCCAACTGTCTTTCCAGCCTTCCTTACCCTGGTATCCTCCAGAGGTTTAACGGCTTTGCGGCTCCTATCATCCCACCCTGGACCATGTGCGGCCAAGGGAGTGCTGATTGGATTCGAGCCACACAGCATCCTTCGCCGCGTGTCACCAGCGGTGTGGCTTGTCCGGGGTGGATAGAAACACCCGCAGGACACCTCTGAAGTTCGCCAGGCTGCAGAAAACTGCCTTTTCCATTTTGATGACATCCAAGCACGAAGTTGGAACTAACAGCAGCACCAGTAAAAAAATAAAAAAATATATATTAATAAGCCAACAAACTGATAAGCTACATCATTATGGTGCCTCCCCTCACAGGCACAAACGCACACATCCTGTGGGAATTTAACAACATTTCCAGCTGCAGAAAAGGAAGAGGCACAGAAACAAGACTAAGGTGCTAGATGGGAGGGTGGAACTCGTTCCAAACAGATTTTTACAGCGCTTCTTTGCAGGCTAGCTCGGCGTGGCCAGAAAAGGCCACGGGGAGACTTCGTGGCCCAAAAGAAAACCAAGAGGGAAAAATCTTCCTCCGTTCTGCAAGAGGACAAGACACCGTTGGGCCAAAGCGAAGCAGGAACGGGAAAGGAATTCTTTGTCGCACGGAACATGCAGGCGGGTCTAATCCTTTAAAAAGAATAAAGAATTTTTTTTAAAAAAGGATCTAATGCCAATGAAAGGGGGGAAATCAGAACAAACTAACCAAAGAGGGGAAGAGATTCCCCAACGCAGAAACTTTGTTCTAACGAGGGCGCAGCAATGACGTCATTGTACGGCACTTAGTGAAAACTGCATGCACCAGGTGGGACGTGGAGGAGAGTCGGACCGGGGTGTGTGTGTGTGTGTGAGGTTAAGCACTTTGAAAAAGCAAAGCTGCTCCGAGCTGCTTCTGTCGTGCTAAACTCCCCCCTTCCCTTTGAAGCAGCAATCAAACAACGGAGTGCAAAAAATCCAGACAGGGGGCAGGAAAGTAAAACTGTCCAGCACGGGAATAATTCAAGTCTTGGAGGTTTGTTTTGTGTTAAAGCAATTTTTTCTTTTCTTTTCTTAAACCAAGCAGCAAACTTCTCCGAGATGTGGTGTTGTCTGTTCCATTTTCCCATTCTGCAAATGCCCGGGTTGTTTTTGTGTTGTTGTTGTTGCTCAAAATACTTTGGAGCTCCAGCGCAAACGTTGCAGTGGGCCATGCTGGCAGTCTGAACGAAGAAACGTGATGCCAAGCAGAGAAAGAGGTGGTCAGGGTGAAGAGACAGCAAGAAGACAGCTGGAGATGCATGGATGTGTTCTCACTTAAAAGCCCACCTATGTGTGTGTGTTTGAATCCCCTTTGCGGGGAAAGTCGTGGTAAGACACGCTGGCCCCTCGCCAGGAGATGTTTACGCATGACCCATGCAGGCACTTGGTTAAGCCATTTTGTCTCTCTGCACAGATGCTTTTTGCTCGCAAGACTGCGCCTGAAACAAGAGAGGTCCCAGTTCTGTAGGAGACGGTGCGACCGAGTGAAAGCAAAAAATGAACAAGAGAGGAATCCGTACTCCAAAGAGCCTCCAGTAGATCGGACTTGTGCTTCAAAAGAACAACAGGCAACCACGTATGCACCTTCCCCGAGGGCTGTAGGAGGAACCATTTTACGATCTGGCGAAGCATCCAAAGTCATTTGCAGTATGAAGCGGAGATGCAATACGAAATAAATCAGCCGTCCCGCCAGCTGGAGCACCCAAAGGGTTGGTGGATCCAGACAATCCTTGTGGGTGAAAACAGGAACGGAAAACGCCCGAGTTGTACAAAAGATGATCTGGCTACGTTCTTAGTGGCTGTTCTTTGCATAGCGTTGGGATGGGTGAACACTCTGCCCTGAAATGGCATCATTGGGGGCAGGGGACAGGTGGCGAGAGAGGAAAGGAAGTTAGAATGAAACCAAATGGGACCTTTGACTGGATGCCGGAAGCACAAGGGACAAATTCCGTCCGTACTGGACAAGGTGCGAAGCGTTTCCTTTAAGGGCAATGTGTTTATAGGAAAGTGGCACAGTTAGAAAGAGCCCCAGCACAGGCTTAACTTTGTGGGTTTTCTGAAGGCTGACTTTGGCAGTTTAAGAGAGAACTGCAGAGAACATAAAAGGTCTTTTGTTCTTCCGCCACACAACTGCTTTTGTATTAAAACCACGTCAACCAAACCTGCTCGTTAGGAGTAAAGCTCAAGCTGAAAAACTACCAACCTAGGGGAAGTTAATTTTGGGGACTTTTAGCTCCTAGAAAACCTCAGCCAGGATGACGTGAAATATTCCAGGAGTGACCGTCTCCCATAGAAAACAAGATCTCCCATCTCTGCCCAGACCTTTCTAGGGCAAGACATCGGAGGCAGAGAAAAGGAGGTTGAAAGGCTAGAGGGGAAAAAAAGATTTCTCATTCAAACCCCAAATCGCGAACTACTTCTATGTATTCTGCGAAGTGCAATCGATGCTTTTGAGTGGAAAGAGGTTGGTAGATTTTGGAGGGACATGAAAATTTAAGGAAGATTTCTCTCCCGCTGCAAACGCTTACAAGGTCGTATGCGTGCATGCGTATATATGCAAAGGCAGCTAAAAGGGAAAGGTTCTGGGGCAAATAATAAGAACTCTGTGGATTACAGTGCAATTCATTTAAAAAACCCAATCTCATCCTACTCTTCTCTGCATCCTTCAGATTTCAGGATATAGATGCATCAGCAAAAGTAAGCATAAAGAAATTCGCCTCGTGTTTACGAACACTGCGAATTCTTGGCAGGAAGTGCTAGTGAGAGGGGCATCGTAAAGTAAAAGCTGAGGAATTATGTACGGTTCGAGTACATTTTGGCAACAGACTCAGTATTCGTATAAAAATAACACTCAGTAACAAAAATCTCATCGGTATATATATAAAAAAAATCAGTTGATAATGGAGTTCTCTTTCGCTCCGATGGGGGCAGGCACCCCCATTTGTCAGAAATGAGAGTGGCATTTTTTTTTGTTCCCCCCCCCCCCTTTAAATTAAAAGGAAGACACTCCCTTCGAGAAATACACTGGAAACAATAAAAGATCAATAAAACAAAACAAAACAGGTTTTATCATCAGCAGCTCTCTTAATTCATATGTCATGGTAAAAGTGCACAGGATTTTAACCCATCGTGAGGCCGTGAGCTAATGTGATACTGCAAGCATTGGGAACTTTTTTTAATAAAAGAAATTCCCGGCACCTTCAAAGACGGACATTGGGACCACTGCAGTCTTGTGGGCTTGCTTTTCTCCTTTGAACGGTGAATGAGCGTCAACGTTTACAGTGTTGAAATAAGGCACTTGCCCGCGGATAAGGATGTGGCCGTTTGCATTGAAAGGGTAGCAGTGAATCCACTTTTTAAACAGATGGAAGACTTTAGTTTCATTTTACGGTTTGTGGTAAGTGCTTGGGGGGGGGGTGCCTTACATTATTATTATATATAAAGGGGAGAAAGAAAATCCTTTTTTTTTTTTCCGTTCATGGGGAAGGGGTAACAGTGTTAAAATCCATCTATAAACTACTGGCTTTTTCTTCTTCTTCACCAATTAAAGCATTTTGTATCCTAAAATATTAGTTTTTATAAATCTAGTCATCTGTGTTTTTTTTAAGGCTCTACAAGTCCCTTCGAGTGTCCCACCCCTCCCCCACCCCAAAACAACAAGAAAAGAACATCTTACCGGCGTTTTGAATTGGGCGTCGGAGGACCAGAAGAGCTAATTTTTTTTTTCACAGTCGAACATCTAAATATTGCATTTCCAACCCAACCCACCCGAGAAATGAAAAAAAAACAAACCACTTTTGCTTGGATAGGAAGTGAGATCCCGCTCCGCCCCGCCCCACTTCCGTGGTTTAAACTACTTTTGTGTTTCGTTTCTGTTGGCCGATCGGAAAGTCTGGGAAACGAAGGCAATCTCTCTTGAAATGCAACCGTGGCACCTTCATCTGGAGAAGTGACTCCCTTTTCTTCACCTCAGAGGGTCGCTGGTTTTCCTGCCTCCACCGCCATCCATGCCCTGCAGCTTATTTCGCATTGGATGCCCCCCTCAAGGGGGGGGTCACCCAATGCTTCCTTTTTCTTTTCTTTTTTCCTGTCTGTTTTTATTTTTTCTGTATGGCTCCTACAAATATGAAAGCTTTCTGGAGTGAGGTAAAAAAATCAGGCTCTCAAGCAAAATACATGGTACGTAAAGTGTCTTGATGAACTTGAACCGCCTTGGCCAAGGCCTGAGGGTCGCGGCCGTTGCTTTGGCCAGAGATGTGGCTGCCTTCTCCACTGGAAGAGAAAACGGGGTCGGGGGGGGTCGGAAAAGGGGGGAAAAACATAGCAAAAACGTGAGTTTGTAAGATAGGAAACCACAGCTGTGGCTTCCCATACGGGGGAAACAAGCCTACAAAACACAGGGGCTGGAATCCTGTTGCACCAGAGTAAGCCCATTGAATCACTGGGGATTTGGTGGGTCAACTCCTCCATACGTTCCACTGATTCAGATGGTTCTCCTCCAGCGCCACATTTCAAATATATCATTTCTTGCTTGCTATAGCTTTCTTTCCTATCCAGCTTTCACACCCCTACACGGTGATCTAAAATACAAGAGGGTGGATGATATCTTGGTCTCCAATGACACATCGTTACACTTGATGATCTTTTCTAATTCCTTCATGGCTGCTCCACCGAGTCTCCACCTTCGGATCATCATACCTACTGCTACTACCAGAGATGGGCACCCATCATGGCGCCCATCGGTTCGTACACCGACCACCAGAGATGTCGTGCGTTTTTCTTCCCAACACTGAATCCAGTGTTGGGAAGGAAAAGGTACCGTATTTTTCCCTGTATAAGACTATACTTTTGACTAAAATCTTTAGAATAAAAATTGAGGGTTGTAAGCTGAGGAGAGAACAAAAATAAATGGAGGAGAAAGCAGGGATCAAAGCGATCCTACAGCTCTTTTATCCCTTTTGATCCCTTTCCCCCTACGCCTGCTAAGCCCCACTTAGATTTCTTACTTTCAGGTTAGAAAAGTGGGGGGCGTCTTATACATGGGGGCATCTTATACACGGAAAAATACGGTCTCTATCGCGTTACCCCAGCCCGGCCGCTCACCTGTCGTGCTCTTTGTCCACAAGATGATACCGTGCCCGAAATGCCACCAGGCGGGCATAATATGCTGGTGCTGGGATAGAGACCGAGCGGGTGCAGCGAACGTACGTGTGGCAAAGCTGGTAGGTGAGGATTTGAAGTTCGTCTGCTGTAAACCGGTTGTCGTCCCAAAGGACGTAGTAATGAGACGGTCTGCTCGTACCCTGGAGGAAAGGAAGACCTAGTGTGAGTTTCAGAGGGAAAGAAGCAGGATTTCTGCTGGGAGGCAGGAAGGCAAAGCACAGACGATGCCTTTGCGGCGCAGAAGGTGAGAGCACCCGAAGAGCAGCGTGTTTTTAAGACAGCCCGATCCGAGGGGATCTCGGGAATCCTTCTTCCAGCATTCCTGCACCTGTCCGAAGTACAGCAGATCAGCAGAAACGGAAGGGGGATTTTTTTCTTCCCTGGGTGGCTGAGTTTCTGCCAAGATTGCTCTGCCTGTTACCTCTGAAATCATCATCCTGGATCTGTAAAATTTGCTTTAATTTAGTTCTTTCACCTAGTAATAATCTGTTTAATGCCTTATTCATGGAAATTCCTGGGCAGGCGAATCCCAGGCTGGGATGTTTGCATTTCCTGGCTGGAAACGTAGCCTGGACCAGTTTGGGGCCAGTTCGGTTTCTCAGGGCTGTCTCCACAACGAAAGGCGTTCCAGGCCCTGAAACTATTGCAGAAGCCCCCTCTGGCTTCCAAGGAGGCAGAAGGAGAAACTGGAGGGGGAGGCCCTCTTTCCTGCTGAAAGGAACCAACCAGGGATGGTTTGTGGACCAAGAGAGGGCGATGGTTCTTCATCCCTGCCCTAATTAGGAAGCCCTCCCCCACCCCACAACCAGCACCAGGATGCAGAGGACTGACTCCCAGGGGAAGAATGGCCATTCGATCAGTCCCTTCTACGTTTCCCCATATCCATTATGGAGGGTGTGGGTTCCTTCTTAACACAACCAGTAGCAACTGGAAGGGCCCATCCTGGTTTCTAAAGAGATCGTTGTCAGGGTTGGGGGTTCGAGTCACGGGACTCCCACCCGTGATTCGACTCAGACTGACTCAAGAGAAGGGGTTCAATGAACCCACTTCTCCCTCTTTTTTTTCCCCTGGGGGGGAAAAGCTTATTTTTAATAGGGACTTAAGACTTGGCCCTTGGCGTCAAAAGACTTGGACACGGTGGCAAAGACTCGAATACAGGACTTGGCACCAAACACTCAAAACTCAGGACTTGGACCCAAAGATTTGCCAACGTCCATCCCTGGCGGTTGTTCTAGTGAAGCGGTGCGGGTGGACGGGCAGTTTTAGAAGACAAGGCTTTCCTCTCTGGCTTCTTGGAAGTATAACCCCCCCCCCGCCAACCCACCCCCCTGAAGAGGTGCACACAAACACCCTGAGGCTGCCGAAGGCGATGGGATCCGCACCCTCTGCTTTACGGCCGCCCTTAATAGGGAGGCGACGGGACTGGGGGAACTGAAATGTCTCTAGAAGTACGGTTATATGAATCGGCACTTGAGCGCTCTCTGTGAAAGACAAGTCACCTGAATGCCAGCGTGGCTGCACAGGTAGAAGTCAAACTCAAAGGGGTGAGTAATGTTCGTGTCCACCGTCGTCCCTGCTGGGATGTTGCCACTTTTACCAATCTGCAGAGTTAGAAATGACAAAGGCAATAAGCAAAAAAGAAAGAAAGAAAGAAAGAAAGAAAGAAAGAAAGAAAGAAAGAAAGAAAGAAAGAAAGAAAGAAAGAAAGAAAGAAAGAAAGAAAGAAAGAAAGAAAGAAAGAAAGAAAGAAAAAGTGTGAGCAATTCCTAAGGCTACGGGGCAGATTTTTCTATTAATCCCCATCAAGCGATCTCTTTAGGATCTTGGAACAAGCCGTTGCACACATAATAATATACTAAGAAAACTAAAAATGGAATTTGCATCTAAACTTGAATACACCATCTCAGCCGAGTCCTAGGAGGAAAGACTGAAGAAAAAAAAAAACAGGCATGTTTAGCCTTCAGAAAAAGAAGACTCAGGGGAGGCAGGATACCACTTTTCAAAGATTTGAAAGGCTGTCCCGTAGCGGAGGGGCAGGATCTGTTCTCAGTTATCCCAAAGTGCTGGACACGTAATGATGGGCTCAAGAGACAGGAAGCCAGATTTAGGGTGAATCTCAGGAAAAACTTCTTAACTGTTAGAGCAGTACGACAACAGAACCCATGACTTTGGGAGGCGTTGAGCAGTGTTCCAGCACCAGAAGCCTTCCAGAGAACACCTGGCCTCAGGCGAGCTACGCCATCCCAGAAGAAGGGAACGAGAAACCGTTCTCTACACGGAAAAACCACAAAAAAGGGCCGTCGTAAGTCAGAATGGACTTGACGGCACACCGTTGTTATGACCCGACTTAGCGTTCCAGGCAAGGGAATCGAGACGGCTTTCTCTAGAGATGCAACAAAAAGACCAACAGACGAGCCAGCTCTCCCTGAACCTCACCCTTTCGTTCTTATCGGCACAGAAAAGGCGAGTGTGGTGTCGTTTCTGTACAACGATGTAGGTGATGCCCGGCTGGTAGTCCTTCTCCAGCTTGATGCAGGCGTCGCGGATGGCCAGGAGCTCGTAGTGCAGGATCTGGGAGGACAAAACAGCCACCGGGCTTTATAAAGAAGGAGCCACACAAAGGAATAACAAGGAAGCTACTTCTGTGACCCCCCAAGGAGAAAAGATAGGGTGCAAAGCCTCAGTAGAGATGGAACCAGATTAGGGATATTCCACCCGGGGCAGTGGAAGCCACCAAGAAACAATGACTTCTTTTCTCTCTTCTAGACAGCCATTTATTCACAACTCTGCACTGATCACGTTTAAATTTCTCCCACTGTCCAAAGGGCATTCGTTGCTCTCTGCACCGAGAGGAGCCTCTCGTCTTATCTGACCTGTGGCAGTTGTCCTTCCGGCACCCCGTCGCGGTAGAAGATGATACGGGTGGGCTTGAAGCGCGTGGACTTGTAGAACTGGATGAGGAGCTCTCTGACCATGTACGAGAGATCCTCAATGATCTCCTGCCGCGGGCGCTGGACCCGCACGGTGGCGCAGTAGCGACTCGGGTGGGCGTCCATGCTCCCGACCACCTGCGGCCAAGACAAAGCAAAACGGTGACCTCCCCCACCTTCACTGAAAGGAGAGAAAAGGGAAGAACAGGCCTGGCTGGAGGCGTTCAGCTCACAAAGCCTTGCTCTGTCATGCTTGGGGGGGGGGAACAAGCCGATACAGCTATTAAAAAGGCTGGTGGCAATTGGCACCCGGTGGTTGTTGAAAGGAGCTGTCCAAAGTTCCAGATCTTTTGTGGGGAGGGTACGGCCAAAGACCTTAGCACCCTGGATAGCTCCTATAAGGTTCGGATTCATAGACCCCACATTTTGAGAGATAGCAGCCTGCCCCACCACTCACTCCAAAATACCTTCAGGAGCAGTTCCCGAGGACCTACAGATTTGCCAATTTATAACCCTTTAGCTTGGTCCTCAAGGCAACCCCTTTCGGATGCCACCGTGCTGCCCTGTCGCCCCTGCGTAATGGTAGACCGGCAGCTTAGAAATGGCGTCCATGCACGACACCCATCTTGGAGGCATGACAGAAACTAGCCTGATGATGACGCCCCGTCCCGGAGCCATGCAGGGAGACAAGGGGGCAAAGACATGCAGCCAGATCTTGGGACGGAAAGTCAAGGCTTGGTCAAGATTCACCCGGTCTCCATCTTTCCGTCGATCACCAAACCGTTCCGAAGGGGAAACTTACCGCTGTTATGGAGGGCTTCTTTCCATCCCCGGCGGGCGGGTGAGTTACATCAGCACCCAGGAATATAACCGGCTGCTGAAAGACAGCAGAGCTGGGGAGAAGGGAAGGGATGGAGTGGAAAATTTATAAGGAAGTACAGTAGGGCCCCATATGCCCTTGATTCATCACCGCATGCATGCTTAGCGGCTATGCTGCAGTTCCCAGTGGGGGAAACCCAGTCTACCTGCTCTATGCCAGAGCCGGACAAGGTCTGCAGGAGATCTGGGTCCCGGTTTACTCACTCTGCATTGGAAGTAGACCAGCCCCACCCCACCCCATCCCCCAGAAGCTCAGCCCTTTCGGCCCCCTCTCGCCTCCACCGCCCCGGCCGACCTACCGCTGGTGGGGCACCAAGATATTGTTGATCCCTCCGAGCTTGACGTTGATCTTGAGGCAGAGATTGGAAAGGGTCTGCGGGGATGTTTTCACCACGTTCTTCACCTGCACGCACTGAGTGGCCATTCCCAGGAGTGTGTCTCCCACGCGCTTGACCTCCGCTGGGGGGGGGGAACAGGAGAGGGTGTCAGAGCCAGCGCGCCAGCCGCTGCGCAAACTCCCCCCAGGAAGGCCAGTTGGGACTAGAAACTTGGGAAGTGGGCCTTTTTTAGGGGAGCTTTCCACGTCAAAAGATGGGAGTCGTAGGAGGAGCCTCCCCGTAGGGTGGGAAAGCCTTGTGAGTGCTCTTGGGGGGGTGGGTGGTTCCCCGATCAAAGGCAACACAGCCGGCAAATCTTCCCCTTCCAGAGGCATTGCACCAAACCCACCTATTTCACAGACCCCCCCAACCCACGGGTGTTCTGTGATCCTGAATTAGGAAACACTCTGATATGAACCGAGAAACATCTCAAAAGCCATAGCTTGTTCTTCCTCTTTTTTGACATTTGACAACTGCTGGATTAAGAAGCCTTTGGAAGTAAGAATGACTTCTTTTTCCTCCAGCACCGTCCCACAGCACATACCATACACTGGCGTCTTTCCCGGTAGGATGACGATGATGAGCTGGAGCCCGGAATAGGTGTTCTTGAGATGCCGGAACATGGGCTCCACGCTGTCCGCACCTTGTGCGTATTTGCAGAAGCACGGCTGGCCCTGGATCGGCATCCCCGCGTCCTTGGAGATTTTGCGCAGCTGGTCTGTGAAGTTCCTGGGGCCAAGGGAGGAAGCAAAATCAGGTGCCAGAAGAACCAGCGTCTCGCAAGAACTGGTGGCCGCATCGCCTCCAAGCCTTGGTGGCTGTCTTGATCGCTCAGCAGTGCAAAATCCAGATCTCAGAGCTTGGGGGGGCATTACTTTAATAGATGTTGATTCTGAGAATTTCCAAGCCAGCGTGATCCAAAGGCTGGCAGACCCTAGTTGGCATCTTTAACCGTCCCTACGTGTCGCAGCGGGCTGCCTTAGAGGTCACAGGAAAGGCTCTGTGGCACACTTTTTTCACTCTTCCCAAATTTTGCTCCCACCTCCTACCCTCTGCCTTAGGATTCTGCCTCCCTGTGTCTAACAGAAGGGCCGGCCCTACGGAAAAGTAGCTCGTAAAGGGAGACCTGGAAGGGGTCTATTTTCATTGCACGCCTTGGGGAGCCAGTGAAGGGTGGCTTGACTGCAAACTCTTCCTAGCGGGGCCAGGGAGCTTCCACAGGAAGCTAAGGTGCAGGATCTCGGATCAGTAGTGTTGCAAGACAGGGAGATGACATCCTGAAATGAGTCACTATTTGTCATCTCTTTGTTTTCACTGTGCTTTAAAGAACTTCCTACCCCAGCCTTTCAAGTCTGGTTTCATTTACACCCATGATTCCCAACCTTGGGTCTCCAGATGTTCTTGGACTTCGACTCCCAGAAGCCTTCTCCACGAGCTGTGCTGGGCCAGGATTTCTGGAAGTTGTGGTCCAAGAACATCTGGGGACCCAAGATTGGGAACCCCCCATCTACACTAAGCTACTCCAGAGGTTCCTACTGTTTCTAGCCTGCCAAGGACAAAACATCTCCCAGGTTTCTGCCCAACACAAGGTGTGATGGAAACAACTTGTTTCAGAGGAGAAGGGAGCTCCTCTTTAATCCCGCTGCCCTCCCCTCCATCCGCCCTGCGTGGGCCACCCACTTACTTCAGAACCTCTTCCCTGCACTGCTTCTGAGGGGCAAAGCAGGCGATGGCCCAGACTTTGATCTCAATCCCGTTGTAGAACTGCTTTCCTCTCATGTCCCAAACCCCCTGGTTTGGTGTGGCGATGGCACGGTTCTGCAGGAAAAGCAAATACTTTGGTTCAAAACAACAACAAAAAGTATGTCATACCCCCCCCCCACACACAGAGTTTTATCCTGCTTACCAAAAGAGTTTTAAGAGAACTGTTGTTTAGAGATGGGCAGAAACCGGTTTGGTGGTTCGTGCTGGTTCGTTTACTGTCCGAACAGATGTTTGGCGTTTCCTGGCCCTGCCTCCTCCAGCAGGTGCCCATTTGGAGGCAGCACACAGAGGAGGCGGGGCAGGGAAGCTGGGTTGCTGCCTCTGAGTGGGCGCCCCCTGGAGGAGGCGGGGCTGAAAAGCCCCAAACACCTGTTTGGCCATCCCAATGAAAAACTGCCAATCCAGCGATTTGTGCCCATTTCTACTGTCGTTCAATAATCCGGTTTCTGTTTTGGGCTTTGTTACTTCCTTTTATAATAAATATCAATAAACATTCTGCTTTTCAACCCTCCCCCACCCTAAAGCACCTCACAAATGTCAGGTAAACATTGGACCAAGCAAACAAAAAAAAATCATCCCAAGCGCTGTATTAAAAACCAACAGCTAGCTAAAAACAGTAACAGCAGAGAGAGAAAACAGAAATCAGAGAAACAGTAAGTTTCAGACAGACAGACAGACAGACAGACAGACAGACAGACAGACAGTTGTGCCTTGTTGCTTTTAAATGTGTTCTTGGTGTTGTTGTTTTTATGGTTACCTTTGTCTGCTTCTTTTTAAATATCTGTATACTTAGCTGTTTTTAGTTTTTAAATATTGTCTGTTAAAGATGTAAGAGACCTTGGGTCCTTTCTAAGGAGAAAGGTGGGGGTCAAATGTTTTTAAAAGGAGATTACCATGGCAGTCCTGAAGACCTCCTTACCACCAACATCAGGCTAAAGGAACAGCACCCAAGAGTATCTTCACGGCTTACCCGGCCTCCGTACTGTAAGATGGGGGCTGGCAAGACCCGCCCCGTGACTTCGGTCATGTCGTCCTTCACCTTTATGCCAAACTCCTGTATGTACGGGTCCAGGTTATAACTGGCATTCTTCATCTGTAAAACAAGAAAGGGTTAGATTCCTCTAAACATGCCCATGACTTCCACCAAGTGTAAACTTCATACATTTTTTATTATTATATATAAAAGAAATACAATACATGAGAAATATTTAACAACGAGATGCCGGTCAACAATTTGGAGGCCAGACCAAACCTGGAAATTGCTGATCCTGGCTATAAACAGTAAAGTTTTCCAGAGTCTGAAAATATTATTTAAATAAAAAAAGAACAACGCTGTATTTTGAAAACCTGTCACAGAAGAGACTTTATTTATTGTCTGCCGATTTTATTCACACTCTTCCATTCCGCTTCAGAAACACGACAGCTGGAAGTTTGAGGGTTTTTTCCCCCCTCAAACTTTTAATTATAAGGTTGGAAGGCAGGGTGATATGTATTGCAAGCACTCTAGAGGCAGGAAGCTGAGTTGAGCCTACTTCGCAGTGAGTTGATCGGCAACCCAAGATTTAGGCCAGAGAAGGTCCTGAACTCCTTTGTCAGCCTCTCTAGACCACGAAGCAGCAAGATCTATCACTTCTTCGGCTCTTGAATTCATAAATCACTCAAAGTGACCAACGCCCAAAAGGGGAAAAAACTCACTATTCCCTTCTTCCCTTCCTATGACAGCAAGGGCATGAAAGACACTTACCAGGCGGCTGATCTCCTCTTGTCTGTCCGGAGCAGACCTCGCTGTTGCTTTTATCATGGTGGAGGTCTGATTGTCCGTTAGTTTCTTGATGCACCGCTGGCCGGCCACGATGTTACACACCTGGCCAAGAGATTTTCAAAAGAACCATCCTGACCTTCGGCCCAACGCAGAACCCCCAGCGGCAACCAACGCAAGATGTCTTAAACCCCTTGCCGGAAGGGCCAGGGGAGGTAACAGACTGCAGTTTCAGGACAGCAAGACCTCAAAGCGTCCTTGGGCACCCTTCGCGTTCCCCCAAATCGGCTTTTACCTCCAGGGGCAGGTACGTGTGCTTCTGTTCTTGGCCGACTTGGAGACAAGGCAGGTGGGGGTACTTCAGCTGGAGGTTGTATTTTTGCTTGAAGTACTGGGCGACCGTGCATTCAACCGTCTGGCCGCTCTCCAGCTGCAAGGGGAACCTGTGCAGGAGACAGTCCGTCAGAGATCCATAACACACTCATTCTGGTATCCCTGGAGAGAAAGCTCCAAATTCCCTATGCTTTCTTATTTTCCTTATTTTACCATCTGTACCCAAGAGATGGAAAATTTTAAATTGTTTTAGAAGTGGCTTCTGCAGCTGTCTTTTCTAAATCCCCACTTAGAACGCTACCCAACGAGGGCCAACAGACAGAAAAGAAAAGGCTTCCTGGGCCTCCGGGCCCTTCCGCAAGGGCCCCGATCCTGACTTACGTTTGGTGACTCGCCGGCCGCCGTGTGACATTGCACACACGGTATTTTCTCTTCATCTGCCCGCAGTGCGTCACCTCCACTTTTAAACCTAGGGATATATGTGAGAGAGAGAGAGAGATTGCTTGAGCCGACCAGGAGCTGCGCCATCTTCGTTCAATCTCAACATGGAACTTCGCCACTTTCCCTCTTGTCAGAATTACTCGATTCTAGGCGGCTGGGTTCTCGGACACAAATTAAAGAGCAGGAATCAGGTCAAGTCTTCAAATAGCTATGGCAGCACAGGGGGGAGGGGCTAATAATACCAGCTGGCGCTGCAAAGCATGGGGAGGGAAAACCAGTCCGGGGCGCTCAGTCCTGCCCCCCCCCCCCCAAAAAAATCGTGTACCTTTGATCTCCTTGGTGAAGCGAACTCTCTGCGAGTCGGTCAGAGGCTTCGGCTGCTCGTCAATATTCCGGATATCCAGGACTTCGCACATGAACTCAATCACAGGCTGGGCCTTGTAGAAGGCCGTGGCTGACACTGTTATTGGGGGGTGGGGAGTAGAGAGATCAGAGACAAGGGTTCAGTCCAACCGAGGCAGCGGAGGTGCCAAATCCAACATTAAGCCCTCTGGCTCTCTGTGCAACAACATGACAGGTTCACCCAACGAGCAGGGGACACGCCTATTCCCTCCCACGGAGTTGGCTGATAGGTTTTGTCAGATGCAACCCAAACCCCATCATCTCGCACCCTAGATGCTCAGCTAGGTCGTATTTAAGTATTTTGATGACGATGACGATGACGATGACGATGACGATGACGATAATAATAATAATAATAATAATAATAATAATAATAATAATAATAATAATAATAATAATAATAATAATAATAATAATAATAATAATAATAATAATAAATACAGTAGGACCACAGTATCCGTGGGGGAGCAGAAGCCAAAAAATGTGGGTATAGAAATGCTAAATAAGAGCATAGTCTCTGGTTGCCTCTAGTGGCCAGTTTTGGTAATACACCTTGGAAAGGCGTATTTTTATTTTAATATTTTCGGGCAGAAGGTAAGTGAAACTGTGGATACTGATCCCGTGGATACGGCATTCCTAGTGTAATAATCACATGCCTTCAAGTTAATTCCGACATGGTGACCTTTGTTCAGGGTTTTCCAGGTAGAGAATGCTCAGAAGTGGGTTTTACCATTCCCTTCCTCTAGGGGGCGCCGTGGGACTGTGCAGCTTGCCCAAGGCCACCCAGGCTGGCTCTTCTCCCAGGAGGCGCCCAGTGGGGGAATTGAACTCCCAACCTCTGGCTCTACAGCCAGAGACCTAAACCACAGACTGTTCCAGCCAGTATTTAAGTATTTTACTCCACATAAACCAAATGATCAGAAAACTGCTGCTTGCAGTTCTCGATACAAACTCGAATGTTACCACAATCTTATGCACCAGTGTTCGGGGGGGGGGAACAATTAATCTAGACCTTTCACCAGAAGCAGTACGGAACACTAAAAATAATTAAAAATATGGATTTTAAAAATCATCTGCAGCTCTCCTATACGGGTTCAGCACTTTTGAGATTTTATCATCATAAAGGCTCTGAACAAAACGGCAGAAGTATACACAAGCAGCATTACCATCTATGTTGAGCATCATTTTCCACATTGCCGGCCTGACAGACTGGTGGAATCCGAACCAGACTTCCCTGCCGCCTCCCAAGGGGTGATAGTATCCTTCAGGGGGAGAGAAGAAGGAACGGCCCACCGGGGTGTACCTGCAGAGCCCAAAGAAAAGGGGGAGACGTTAATCGTGAAGCCATGCAAACGTTCAGCACACAAAATCCAGGCGGAGACACAAAACAACGTGTTCCCCAAAACTCAGATCTCTGAGAAATCTGACCACCTGCAATTCAGCTCTCTTTTCCTATCTAGTATTTTTATCCCACCTTTCTCCTTAAAAAGGACCCAAGGCAGCTTACATCCTTAAAATACAATTTTAAAGCTAATAACAGAGAGCATGCATATAATAAAACTGCTACCTTTGCTCGCAAGCGTTAAGGCCATCAGTGTAAATCTCAGTGGCAAACTGCCACAAGAAGTCAGAGTAAGCATCGGCTGCCACACAGCAGGCCCATGACTTGGTGTGCAACAGCAAATGCCTACACTGACTTAATTTGTAGCAATTTGCTACTGAAATTCACACCAGTGGACTTACGCTGGTGTAAATTTTCAACTGGATCCCAGCCACTGTTTAAAAAAGAAACTTTCTAAAAAACACAGAACCTTTCCTTACATTCCAGAAATGTAGACATCGGTTAATGTACAGAATCTCAGGGCTTTAAAAAAAAAAAACTTATTTGCCTATGAATTCTGGACCACAAAGTTTTGTCATGAGATTTGTCTGCCTTACAAAACAGAGAGAATAAAGGCGAAGACGTGGTTGCACCCAAAGTCAACTGCATTGCTGAGAATCCTTTCATGCTAGCTCAACAGATATTATGTGCACGTGGAAGTGGAAGGGGGGGGGGGAAGCAAATGTAGCCTTAAGTTCCTTTGCACCCTCCCCTTCAGGTTGACCAGTCAGTCGCTCAGAGGCGGAGACCCTCAGCCAAGAAAGAAAAAGCTACCTCATAGAGGCAAGGTGCCTCATGGCGACGTCCAGAGCCTGGACAGATTCCAGAGGAACCGGGATCTGCCCGCTCACCAAGGCCTCGTGAAGCATCCGCCAACTCACGATGGCGATCCACTTGATGGAAACCTTGAATATCCTGTCTTTGCCTTCTCCTGGAATGGTCACCTCAAAGTCCACCTGGAAAAGAGAAAAGACCAAGGAGAAACACAACTTTTTGAGCTCCTCAGACAGCCTTAAGAGACACAGACAGACACGGGAGACACATATAAGACAGCCGGTCTGTTTCAGTCAATCTGTCGCTGGATTGACTCCCAGAGTCCACTGACCTGAGTTCTGTTTTATAAAAAAAATGACCTTCTAATCTCCAGTCGTCTGTTTCCAGGCATTTGCAATGGGCTTCCAGTGTTCGCTCGTGGCATAAACAACAAAACTTGGCAACTTTGAGGCTAAGAGAGTCACTTTCTAGATTTTCATCAAAGAAAAACTGTTTTGCTTCAGTTGTCGCTCAGACAGACAAACCACCTCTCTTAAAACCACGACATAGGTGAATTTTCAATTCTTGGTTGTTTCTTGACAAAAGGGCCCGACAGGAGCGTTTGCAAGCGCTCTCGGCTTTAAAAAACAAAAAGGCACACCCCCTTCTAACCTCCTTACCCTCTCATTCCCGATCGGCAGGGCAGTGACTGTATAAATGTTCTTTTTCCCATCATATACCGGCTTCCGGTCTCCAAAGATCTGAGGTTTGAAGTGCTGTACCATATATTCCACCACCTCCCTGCAAAGATCAAGAAGGGAAGGGGAAGGAGGGGAAGAGAAAAGAACAGATGTGATTTGTAGGGGTTGCAGTTTAGAGAGGAAAGGCGGTCCAAACAAGGGCTGGACTGCAGAGAGCAGCATCTATCTCAAGGAAGAACCCGTCGCCTCTCAGGGGAAGAGACAGAAAACTGGCCTCTTCACTCTGGAAGCAGGGCAGCATTTTACGTTTCTTTCAAAAAAGACAGAACTTAAGATTCCCCACCCCACCCCAGAAGGCCAATTTGAGAGTGGTCATTCCTTCCACACTGAAGACAGATACAGACTGCCCCCTGTCCAGCTCCCTGATTTTGCTGCTTTCGGGACTGCCTCTTGGCCTCGGCCTGCTGAACAAGGGTCTCTTCAAATTGGGAGAGGCTGTGATGCAACGCCTGCCTGCAGGGTGAGTGGCTGGGTGGGTGGGTGGATGCATGGATGGATGGATGGATGGATGGGTTAGTCAAGGATGGATGGATGGATGGATGGATGGATGTTGTCCCCTCTGTTGTGAGCCGCCTAGAGTGGTCAACCGACTAGATAGGTGGGATATAAAATAAATAAATAAATAAATAAATAAATAAATAAATAAATAAATAAATAAATAAATAAATAAATAAATAAATAAATAAATAAATAAATAAATAAAATTGATGGATGGATGGATGGATGGGTTAATCAATGATGGATGGATGATGGATGGGTTAGTCAATGATGGATGGATGGATGGATGGATGGATGGATGGATGGATGGATGGATGGATGGATGGGTTAGTCAATGATGGATGGATGGATGGATGGATGGATGGATGGATGGATGGATGGGTTAATCAATGATGGATGGATGATGGATGGGTTAGTCAATGATGGATGGATGGATGGATGGATGGATGGATGGATGGATGGATGGATGGATGGATGGATGGATGGATGGATGGATGGGTTAGTCAATGATGGATGGATGGATGGATGGATGGATGGATGGATGGATGGATGGGTTAATCAATGATGGATGGATGATGGATGGGTTAGTCAATGATGGATGGATGGATGGATGGATGGATGGATGGATGGATGGGTTAGTCAATGATGGATGGATGGATGGATGGATGGATGGATGGATGGATGGATGGATGGATGGACGGACGGACGGACGGAAAGACAGACAGACAGACGGAATTTCCACTAGCAGCTGCTCCCATCTGCCCAACTCTTGTTGTGACTGCCGGAATTCTTCAAGCAAAGACCACTCAGGAGAAATGTGTCCCACAAGCACGGAAGAGAATGCCGAATTCTCATACCAAGGGAGCCGGGTTGAAAGAGCCTTACGATCGCCAAAAGGCCTGAGGACAGCTATTTTAAAAACCTGGGACCCCAGCCAACATCGCACAGCTGCTGTAAGCAGAGCAGCGTAGGAAAACACCACCACCCCACGCAAGGTAACACTGGTGGTTGGAAGAGAAGAGATGGTGCAAGAATCAGCAGGGTTCAGGCAGAAGGAAGTGGTGGGGGAGAGATGGACGGACGGACAGAGAGAGAGACGGCACCCGAAAGCCATTTCTCTTGGCATCTCAATGCCAGCCTGCAGTCCGCTCTCTCACCAATGTGGAAGCCGTCACTGCAGACACAGGCAAAGCCGAACAGGAAGAAAACAAGCCGCCCTAACAGGTGTGCTCAAACAGTTCTCAAATGTCAGCGGCAAAGTGTGAAAAAAATAAATACAGGAGGACCCCCTTATTCTTGGGATCAGTATCTGCAGAGTCACTTATCCATGGTCTGAAAATATTAAAAATATTAAAAGAAAAATCCTAGACATACACATTTCTAAAAATGAAATTACCAGAATGGGCCATTAGAGGGAGCCAGGGACCACATTGCGTATACTGCTGGCTCTAATCCACGTTTTCCAGTATCTGTGTGTGTGTGTGTGTTTGTGTGTGTGTACTACTGTAAATAAATACATACAATGAAGCACCAAGCACATTTTCTCTTGGGATCTCTGGCTCCTTTCCACTCAAGGGGGGGGGTGGACAGTATAGGTCAGGAGGGGTGGGGGAGGGAACGGCGAAAGGCTAATACTTGCCTTACCTGTTGACTCTACGAGGGCACTTGTCCGGCTTGATGTCCACTTCATAGTGATAGACGTCGATCTTCGGGATGTCCACCTCAAAGTAGTTGGCCAAGAGCTTGATCGGCTTTCCCACCGTTCCTATCCCGGGCCGGCGGGGGGCTTGAAAAACCTGCTGCAGGGGGGGCAGGTAAGTGCCGGCAGCAGCTGCTGAGTGGAAGAGAAGCAAAACAGACGGGAGGGGGGAGAGCCGTCAAAAACGCCGTGCCTTCGAGCAGGGGCTCCCAGCTGTGGTTCACATTCTTGGACTGCAACTCCCAGAAGCCTTCCCCGCTCTGCATTCCCCAAAGCACATCGTGTATGGCCCAGTGATCCCCCATCCTTGGGCCTCCAGATGTTCTTGGACTACAACTCCCAGAAGCCTTCACCACCACCACCTCTGCTGGCCAGGATTTCTGGGAGATGAAGTCCAAGAACATCTGGAGGCCCAAGGATGGGGACCACTGATGTACGCCATGCAACTAGAATCCATTCTCAGCAAGTCAGTCCATCTGATCGCGGATGTGGGAACCTAAGAGTGGATCCCCGGCTCACACAACGCCCCTGACCTCCAACAAGCCCAGGACGGAAGCCAGGTAAGACTCTGGCTCTAGTTATCATTTCCTAGACGTGAAGCCATCTAAAAGAGGCCTCCCGTTGGCACAGCCACGTGGAAAGGGGGAGCGGCATCGTCGTAGCAGGTAGCCAGGATTTGGCACACCTAGTTCTGCCTGGCTACTCCACCAGCCTTTTGGCCCAGGGTGCTAAAAAAAAATATTCAGAGAATATTTAAATGTGGTGCCAGCAAGTTGCGGCTTTCCTACAGGTATTTGTTGCTGGAAGGATGCAAACCTGCCTGTCCCAAGCCCTCATCTTATACAATCAAAAGCGCCTTTACCCTCATCAAACCGGTTCCTGCATCCACTGGGCAGTGTTTGTCTCCCTTTTCATGTTTGCAAAAATAACTTGCAGCAGAAATGCCGGTGCCATGGAAAGAGCCTGGATTAACAGGAGTGCCCACACACAGTTTGCACACAAAGTGACCCACATACGTTTTTTGGTACCTCCTGAGACCTTCCTGCCTGAACCCCTGCAGAGTAAACACCTAACTAAGCTGGTCTCGCCTACCCAGATTTACTTATATTGTAATGGCCAGAATCCTACCGGTTTGTTATGCCCCATATTGTGTGAAACAGCACAGATCTGCAGAGTTCAACTGGTTGCATAAACTGCAGAGTTAAACTGATGCTTATTTATGAGCCGCCACTTAGATCCCTCACCATGCATCCTATTAGGATCACTATATCAGTTCTGATTTGACATCATGCAACATCACAACAATGACAACAACAACAACAGGACAGCTCAGTGGCTTAGATTTCTGGTTGCGGAGGGAGTTCAATTCCCCCCCCCCAATGCATAGGGTCCTTCGAAGCTCTGGAGCTCTATAATGATGATGATGATGAACAATAACAGCAACTAATGCACAGGATTCTGGACCCTATGTAACTGATGGGAACCTGGCCATTTAAAAAATAATACACCCATTTTAAGAACCCATCAGAACAATCAATATTTGGGGTGGGGGGGTGGGAGAGGTTTGAGGGAAGGGAATGTTTTTACCAAGGGTTTCCCGAGATTCTTCAAAGAGTGTGGTCAGTGGTCTAACAAAGCCACACGTCTTTCATCCAGGACTCCACTTTCAAACAACTCTGCAAATTCCCCCACAGAGTGATGGCGAAGATCCCATTTTGGTTGGGGGCCAAAATGTCCTGCATGGGAAGGAGGATCTTACTCAAGGAATAAAAACTACAAGAACAGACCTTGACGGCAAGCAGAGGTCCGCACAATTTGCAGATAAAAGCAAGCTGCTTAGGCTCTGCTCTGTTCTGTCTCCCACCCGACCCTGACAAGGAGTCGGGCCTTGATGGGAGCTGAAGAGCAAAGGGGAGGGAACTGAAGTGGGAGACGAAACCCATTTGTCTCCGCACGGCAATCTGAAGAGATCCAAGACAGAAGGGAAGAGGTCGTCGACAAAGCCAAGAGGAGTCTCAGAAAGAAGGCATGGGATCGCCAAATGGCGCAGTGCGCAGAATTCTGCACCTGGGCTCCCCAGCGCAGAATTCCATCTCACCAGACTACAAACGGCAGGTTTCTATGGAGCCACAGGTACGTATTCAAACTGGGGCTCCAACTGCAGAATGTAGACACACTCCATATGTCAGGTGAAGAAACCAGGAGCCAGGCTGTTTTCCTACACGGCACATCTTGCTGAAGTTTAAGCCCACCTCCCTTTGGTAGCATTCAGAATCATTCAGTTATTAGCCCATGACTATATTACGGGAGGGGAATGATAAGCTGTGTTCCCATCCAGGCATGAACGGATGTCCATACTAGAAGTGAGCAGCTTCGTATTCTACAACTCATCGAATTCCCACCAGGAAAGGACTGAGAATTAAGCTCCGCTGAGTCACGTATGGTGAAGAGCAGAGAACGGGCTGAAACCTCAAGAAGGTGGGGACGCTGAAGAGTTGGCACACGGAGGGGCTAGGACGGTGGTGCAAATAAATTGGGTGACAAAGGAACAGCTCTCCAAAGGGCTACAGCAGATGAAGACGCAGAGTTAGGCCCATGGTTTAGATCAGTGGCTCCGAAGCTTGGGTCCCTAGACGTTCTTGGACTGCAACTCCCAAAATCCTGGTCCGCGCAGCTAGGGGTGAAGGCTTCTGGGAGTTGCAGCTCAAGAACATCTGGGTGACCCAACGTTGGGAACTGCTGGCTTGGATCAACACATGACAATCGATGAAAAAGAAGCCAAGACTTCATCCGACAGAAGAAGTGTGAGGCTTGGAAGGGGAGCTACGAAGGACCTAAAAAAGATCCTTGACAACGGTGAAGATTGTCTAGACTGTGGTGTTTGTTCCTGACTGCCATGTGCAACTGGGAAAGCTGATGGGGGGGAAAATTGATTCATTGGAAAGGGGACACAGGAGGAGAGCTTTATGCACACCACACTCCTCCAGAAAGACAATGAAATGGGTTCTAGATCAAATGAAGTCTGGACTCTCCTTACAAGCAAACATGACTAAACCTAACCTATCATATTTGCAGTGTATCATGAGAAGACTCACAGAGGAAACAACGATGCTAGGAAAAGCGGGAATCTGTAGGAAAAGAGGAAGACAGGACAAGAGATGAACTCACTTCACAAAGGACGTTACGGTCTTGGGTTTGCAAGGCCTGAAGAGGGCCATTAAAGACAGGAGCTCTTGCTGGGTCAGCAGTTTATCAAGTCATAAGAAAGCAGAAGCCATCGGACAGCCTGTAACCTCAAGAATCCGCTTCCGAAGCTAGCTGCCTCCAAACCAATCCAGCATGATGCACTCCCACAGAACGAACCCAGTTGCTCTGGATAGCCCTTGTCTTTAGGACACTGGTCCCTGGTCTCCCACTGAGCCTCTGGCTATGCTATGAAACAGGGGCAAAAGTTTAAAAGTTTAGTCTGCACGCAGGGAACAGGCACGCCCGGAAAGGTTCTTTCTAATAGCCAGACTCTCCGGGAGCTATTTTTAGTCCTGTCAAAATCCAAAGCTTCTGCTAAAACAGATATCCTGAATGCACCTGGAAGGTTTGTGGACAGAGATGCACAGAGGGAGTCACTGAAGTCTCTGGAGCCTGGACAGTTATCCTCCGAAGGCAAACGCTTAAAACCGAGATTTGCGATGCACAGAAGAGAAAGGACGCTAAAGCATCGCTTTAAAGCCAAGTCTCTGAGAGAATGGCGAATGTTTGCTTATACACATGGCTCCAGAAGGAAGCAATTAGAAGTCTTTGGCTTATTGCGCAACACTCATTATGTGAAGAAAGAAGGTTAAGGTGTTGGGGTGTGTGTGTGAAATGTAATCACGGACGTGACAAAAAAGAAATGTCATCATGCCATCTGAGGTCTGATTCAGCCCATTCTGTGACCTCATGTTGCCAGCAAGCCTAAATTTGGGAAAAGTGATGACTTGAGGATGAGTCAAAGCCGGCGCCTTTGTACAGGACAATTGCTTTTCTTTGGAGTTTCTTTTTTCTTTTTGTCCAGGCCTTCCCCAAAGGCAGTCAAAAGGTTCTCTCCTTTTGCCAAACACCGTCCAGCTTCCCCTCTCGTCCTTCAACCCCCCCCAACCTGATTCCCACCTCCCAAACTGGGAATCTGCTTCCTTCCAAGGTCAGCCTGGGGCCAGCGTCCCTCCATCCATCTCTCCCGTTATCGGACACCCCAGGTCACTCCAAGGTGATTTACAAGCTTCAACAAAGAGGGAGGTGGGGCCGGGCAGAGAAGAGGAGGGTGGGGAAGAAGGGAAGGGAATCGCCAGACAAAGGGACTTCCGGAGCTCCAGTTCAATCGGGCGCCCCGGCTACGCGTCCCAGTCTTCTCTGGTGAATTCAACATCCCCTTCTGTGCTTCTTTTTATTGCATAGGTCCGAAGAAGTGGACGTGATCCATGAAAGCTCACATTAAAATATCACAGTTAGTCTTTAAGGGGTCCACTGTCTTTTCTTGGTGGGTGGTTCAGACCACCCATTAGTCTCTAGGCCTAAACACAGCGATTTGATACCGTTCCAGAGGCTGAAATCCTGTTTCTTAGCGTTAACTTAACTTTAACTTGAAGTTGAACTGTGCCCAAAAGCCAGCCATGTGAAATAAACAAGATTAAAATACTGTACAATGAAGCATCAACAATTTGCACTCCAAACAAATTCGGGTTACAACTGAGTGGAAATTCGCAGTCCAGTCAGTGCAGTGATTTTGTGGCCACCTGTTCCTTCATTCCGCCTGCTGCTGCAGAAAATTCTGCAACCTGCCCTGTGGCTTCACTTGATGAATTAGAGGGGAGGAGAGAGAAAACATCTGTTGGGTCAACTTGGACAATATTTTAAAATTGGGGAAAGGAATCGATCTCTCCTCAGTCTTAATAACGCTGGTCATAAGACTGTCATTCCATGTATCCTGTTTGGCTCGGAGTCCGCCTACAGCCATATAAGCTCTACAGAGACGTGTAAATATTGCACTCCATGCATCTGAGAAAGCAGGCTGGAACTCGTGAAAACTTGTGCTAAAACAGCTCTGATCCTCTTGCAGGTGCTGGAGGACTCTCTTGTTATGCCACTCTGTAGATGTTCTACAGAAGCCAAAAAGCTACCTCGATCTGGGAGTCATGAACGGAAAAGATGCAAAGCAAGCGTAGCACATTACTGGCTTAGCTGTGCTCATGTTTCACCTTAAATGCCCTCTGACTGCATTGCCCTAGAACAGCGCTTAGGAGAAAGCAGACAAATCCTCTTACCCCAAGCCATGATACACAGTGACTTCTGGATTAGTGCGACACTCCGCTGTCAAAAAACGAAACAAAAACTGCTGCTGAATTTACTTTTCAACACACTCAGTTCCCTGGAAATGGAACGGGCTGACATACTTATCTGAACGCAATACAGCCGTTGAACTGGAAGGGGACCCTTGGGATCATCCAGTCCAGCCCCTATCAAGGAGGCACAGTGGGGGGGATCGAACTCCCAACTTCGGGCTCCGCAGCCAGGGACCCAACCCACTGAACTATCCAGCAGTTCCTAACATGCAGCATCCCACAGCATTAAAGCAGTATTCGCCAAGATTGATAGTAAGTGCCTTTCAATACATCCAGAGGGCCACACGTCTGTGGATGCTTGAAGGCAACTTTTGCATCATTCCCAACCCTGGGTCACCCGGGTGATCTTGGACTACAACTCCCAGAAGTCTTTATCACCAGCTGTGCTGGCCGGGGTTTCTGGGAGTTGCAGTCCAAGAACTCCTGGATGACCCCAAAGTGGGGTTCCTCCAAAGCCACTGGAAGAGGGTGATCTTCAGAATTGGTTCTGTGCAAACATCTCTCTGCCTTTCTCGGTAAGTCAAGAGGTTTCCACAGTCAGTGGGAATCCAGGAGAGCCCCATCCACCAGGGAGCCCAACAGGCAAACGCCAGAATCTCATCGGATCCGAATCACAGTTAAACAGTCCGTTCCGCACCCGTGCTTTTTACTTGCTCAAGGCGATGTTCGTTTAACTCCCTGCAGAAAAACCCATTGTTTCGAACTGCGCAACCTCCAGCTTGCATAAACTGCCAACTGCAAGATTTTGAGGTGGACAAAACAGAGCGCACGGCCTGCGGAGGCGTTATGCTGCATGTCTGCATACAGGATTCTGCCCAAAACGTTGAAAGGGTATCACACATTCATTCCATAAACTCCAAAGCGATGCCGAGGGTGATCAATCCTGCACCTAGTTTATGAACTCTTAAAACCGTCCTGCATATTTTATAAAAAAATCTTTCTGGAGTAAAACATGGGCTTCCGTCGCAGGTCCTTTGATGCTGAAATGTTTTGCATTCTACAAAATCTTCATGAAGCTGAAAGAGTTGGCCATCTGGATACGTCAAGGCCAGCGTTGCGGTCTATGTGAGATGGTGCCTTCAGATATAAGAGATGATCTCAGTAGGTTGGAGTACTTGGGCGCAGAGGCAGGCAGCTGGGCATTGAAATCTGCTAGCTTCATTTTTTTAGGGTGGAGTTGAGTTAAGTCAAATCGATTTAAATCATGATTTAGTAAGCATTTCATTTTTAAAGTCTAATTTTCTTTAAATCAGTTTTTAATGGTATTTTTAATCAATTTTTAAAAAATAAAATGCTATTTTTTGCATGCGGTGCCCTCCAGCAGACCTCAGCATCCTAGTGAAAAAAGGCAGCTGCCACTCCCTCCATTCCCCCAGAAACAGCTTAAATCTGTGCAATTCCTGGTCTAGCAGGCCTTGAATCTGGAAGGTCCTTCTCCTCTGAACTCCCAGATTACAGACTATGCCTTAACTGTTTGCAGAATCCCATCTGGCGGTCTGAACCCCGTGTCCTTGAATCTCTAGCAGATTTTTCCATACTCTTGGAGGGACACAGAAAATTAAGAGAAGGATCTTTTCTACTCCTCAAAGCTTTGATGGGGTGGAAGAGATCCCAGCCCAGTTAAATGCACTGACATTCCACCTACGTAAGCGAAAGTCTGGACAGCTCAGCGAGCTGAGTATCCAACTAGGGAGAGAGAGGTTGGGAGTTCGATTCCCCGCTGTGCCTCGCAAGAGATGAGCCAGCCTTTGTGGCCTTGGGCAAGCTGCCCAGAGGTCCAAAAAGAAAGTATGGGTAAACCATCTCTGAGTACTCCCCTACTATAAACTAGAGTTGACTTGACCGTATTTTGTTTATCATCATCACCATCATCAAGTGAGAGGAGAGTACTAAAATATCACTTATGGTGACATCAGAGTGAAACTGACCACAATTTATCTTGACACAAATAAAGTATGTGGTTTTTTTTTTCCTGCCAACAGACACGTTTAGCTGAAATCAAAGACAAAGCAAACCGGGTCTTCCCTGGACCCCGAAACGGAAGGCTTCTCTCTTGCACTGAGCTCGCTCTCATACACTCCCGACAGCCGCTCCTCGGAGACAAACAGAGGTTCGCCGGCACTGCCGGCGGCTCCGATCTCGGGAGGCTTATGCCAAAGAAAACCTGCAAGCCTTTTTGTCCGGGTGGCTGCCAAAAGAGGGACGACGGGCTCTTCCCCCACCCGCCCCTTTCCCCACGCCGGAAATTCTCCCAGATTCAGAGACGGGGCTGCCCTCTCCTCCTCCTCCTCGCGCACCCAGGCTGTGAACCAGACTCTGGACTGCTCCTGCCGCGCCACTGCACACGTTCACAAGACCGAAATGAATGGACAAGGGCACAGCTGCAGCGCCAGAGCGAGGCAACAAAGGGCGCCCCACTCACCCAGATCCCGCCAGCTCTCTCCCCCCCCCCCCAGGGTTCCTGCCTTTCGAGGCATCTTCACCCCCGCCCCGTCCTCCCCAGCTGCAACCCGGATCGAGGATTAGCAAAAAGAAAATCAGGAGAAGCACTTTGGTAAAGACGTTCGAAGGTCGGATACACAGCCGCGCACCGAGCGAAAGGGAAGGGCTACGGACGCTAAGACACCCAAGGGCGGACCGGCTCAGGTTTTCGGATGGTGGCCAAGTTCTCTCTTGAGAAGCTTCTGGGGATTAATGACTGAAGTCAAGGAATCGAGGCAACCCACAGAGAGTGGTGACTCCCCCCCCCCCGGTGACCCAAGAGAGTTGGCTGGAGAATTACGGCTGGACTGTAGAGCGAGGAAGGTTGACCGCGATGCATAAATTAAACCTCCTCCACGTTCCAGCTGGCAAAGTGGCGGCTCGGGAATCAGGCACGGATCCTTGCTCCTTCCTTGGCGCTGTTGATCGGCAATCTTGCGGGTTTCCAGGTCCTTGCGCTCCACAATCCAGGATGCCCACGGTGTTCAGCGGCACCTTTATGAGGCCATCACAACCCACCCAAAAAGCTTCTGAGTCTCCTTCGGATTTCTTCCTTCAGTAGACGATTACACAACACCAGACAAAGGTGGGGGGAAATGCAGAAAGGCTGAGAATTGATCCTGGCTAAACATTATAGCCGTGGGAAGTATCAAGTCGCTAAAGGAAGATGGCAGGCGTGAAGGGTCAGCTTGAGGTGGGATGCTATTGGGTTATACCTGGAAAGATGCCAAATCCTCCGGACAGCTACAAAGAAAGAGCTTCAAATGCTCAAAATAATAATCCATAGCCTTCTAACGATTTTGTTGATAGACCCCACATGGCCAGGTTTCTCTCTTCCGATGCTGCAAGGCATTGTGAGGCCAACATTCATTCAATACCAACATGTCTACCTGGCCTGGATGTGAGTCCAAAGCAGACCTTGAGAGTGACCTCCTTTGAACCGTGCCTCGCAGATCTTCCTATCAGGGCAGCCAATGGGATTCCCATCTTCCAGCAGATCTTGAGATCCGTCCAAGTTCAGATCAAGTGCATCCAGGCATTCCGATCTGAATATTGGGGGGGAAAAGCTTCTTAACTGTTAAGAGCAGTATGACAATGGAACTCATGGCCTCTGGAGGTGATGAGCGCTCCAACCCTGGAGGCCTTCAGGAGGAAATTGGACCAGCCTCTGTCTGATCTGCTTTGATTTGGGTTCCTGCCTTGAGCTGGGGGTTGGATTAGATGGCCTTAGAAGCCCCTTCCAACTCTGTTATTCTATGATTCTAAGTGTGGCGAGGACTGCCACCGTCACAGAAAACACCACCCCACAGGGTATGTTGGGGTGAGAAAGCCAGCCAAATTCGCATCAGGGCTAAACAAGACTTTGACCCCCAAGCCTCTTGGGGGGGGCTTACTCCAAGCCTTATCACGGCATCACCACCAGTCCCAAACTTTGAATGTTGGGGGGGGGTGTCCCAGATCCACCAAGTAGAAATAAAATAAAATAAAATAAAATAAATAAATAAAGTAGAGGCACAGAAGAGCCAGGGCTAAACATTGCCCAGAGGGCCATACCCAGCCCCCCCCAAGAGATGCCCCATTCTGCCTGGAGATGGTGTGGGATGTGTGTGTGTATATGTGTGTGTGTGTGTGTGTGTGTGTGTGTGTGTGTGTGTGTGTGTGTGTATTGGGGGGGGTGGAGGTGGGGGGGGGACAGCCCCTCTGCTTACATACCTCCACTCACCATGGCAAAGTTGTATTAAGTTCTCACTTTGTCATGCAAATGAATGAGGCTTAGCCGAGGGGCACCAGAAAGGGAGATGGAGGGTTTTTTTTAAAGGGGGGGGAGCCTGAAGCATCCTGTGAGGGGAAGATGAAACCCAGACTGCTTTTATTTATAAACACAGCCGAATCTCAGCCATGCCCGGACAGAATCACCCAAAGGGGGGGGGGGGGGGAAGGAAGCTGCGTCCGATCTGTTGCAGTGGAAAAAAAAAACTCCAGCCCAAACTTTCAGGGGACCTGGAAGACAAAGACACCGGCTTTTGGGGGTTCCCCAGGCCACCTCTCCCGATGCCTCCGAAGGACGCCGGCTGCGAACTGCAAACACTGACAAACACACACACATGGCAACCGAGCCGCAACACCACAAAAACCGGCCGGAAAGGAAACTCTGCTCTTTGGGGGAGGGTGGAAACCGGGGGGGGGGGGGCGTCGAGAGCCTCTCCGTTTCATAAACAGCCCTCCTGCACAAAAGGGTTTGTCTGAACAGCTGTCGGCCGTCTCCAGAAGAACATCTGCGGGATGGGAATGGCCTCGTTCAAGGAGGGCATGAAATTAATGTGCCTATTTAGATCCTTCTGCCCCTAATAGAGAGAGGAGAGAGAAAGCAGGAGGGGAGGGCAAGGATGCACAAGGGGGGGGGGGGGTTGTTGTTGTGATCCCAGACCCAGACACACAAGATGATTGGGGGGGGGAAGAGAAGAGTGTTTGGAGGGATCAACCGCCGGCCGCGCCTTCACCCTACCCTGTCCTCTCCCACATTCTCAGGCTGGTCCCATAAATTAATGGCAGGGAGGCACAGAAGCCAGTTCCCAAAGGCGGCCGGGGGGGGGGGGACAGGGAAAGGGAAGGGGGGGAGGGCAGGGGAGACGCATAGACGGACAATTGCTTTAGAAAAGGCAGCTGAAGCTAGACTACGGGGGCCACGCATGCCATTAATCACCCCCGCGGATGGAGATGGCCCTTCATCGGATGAAGGGATCCCAGACACAAAGGAGAGAAGGCCAACTTTCCCACCCATAGAAAGGACACACACACACACACACACACACACCAGAACCCTCCCTGCACAACCCCCTTATGGTACGGCCTCCCCCAGAAGCGAACAGTCCTAGCCTTTCCTACGGAGTGGCATCGGACTTTCCGATGCCAAGCTCTGCCTTTCCGACGCTCTTGCTTCGCACAAAGCAAGAGTTTTGAGTAAGCAAAGAGCCAACCTTCCAATTTTTTCCCCCCGACGGCCAGGGTTGATTCAAAAGACAGGCCGCGAGTGGGTTGTTTGAGGGCGTCTCAGCCACGGCCCGTTCAGAGGGGTGTGTGTGTGTGTGTGAGGTTGGACGGTTTTCCAGAAATGGCACCATCCCCTTGCATGGTGGTTCTTGAGTGCCAATACGGTCTGGACCCATTCTGAATTGCGTATCCCAGCTGACTTTATCGAGCAAACACACCGCGGCTTCACCAAGGCATGTTTGCAAACACGCCGACAGATATAAATAAAGGAACCCATGATTTGTACGGAGGTAAACGCCCCGCCTCACCGCACCACAAAAACAGTCCAAAGTTAATAAAATCTCTGAATGCCACAGGCTGGATCACACCACGCCGTTCCATGGAGCACGGAAGCGACTGTCGCGGGAGGCTGACGGTTGATCTTATTTATGCGGCATTGCCATTTCGCCAACAAAAGCAGAACAACAAAAAAAAACAGAAAACCTGCCCCTTAAAAATGAATAAATCAAAATTGGAAGAAAAAAAAACCCAACCTGTCTGGCTCAATGAATTTTATGATTCATCAAATAAATGTCCCTCTTCGTAATGCAAACAAACAAAGCCAAAAAAATTAAAATTAAAAAGCACTACATTTTTCCAGACTCTTTTCATCCCACTTTTCTTCCACAGAACTCAGGGTAGTTTAGCACCCAAGAATGTACAGGGTAAGGAAAGAGTCGCATCAAATGCCCTAGGAAGCCGCAGGTCCTAAAGTTGCTAACCGCAGAAAAAACGACATGGCGGGTCAGACCAAAGACGTATGCTTCCCACAACAATCAACTTACAATAACAATCATCATGTGCCACTAAGTCAGGGTGGATTTAATCTTAAAAAAAATTTAAATGCAGATTTATTTATTTTGTGGACCTTTTAAAAATATTTTTAAAAATCATTTAAAAAAATTAAAATCATGATTTAAATCAATTTGATACATTTTTTTAAAGTCATTGATTTTTATCAACCCTGCGCCAAGTCAACTCTGATTTACGGTAAGCCTTTCCAGAGTTTTCCAGGTAGAGAACACTCAGAAGAGGTTGATCATTCCCTCCTTCTGGGGGCAGGTCTAGAACGGTGCAGCTGGCCCAGGGCTACCCAGGCTGGCTCTTCTCCCAGGAGATGCACAGTGGGGGGGAATCGAACTCCCAACCTCAAAGACCTCAACCGCTGAGCTACACGGAAGGGACTGACCGCTATCTTGACCAAATAGCTTCTGCTGGCCTCATCTTTCCAGGAACAGCGAACCCAGCTTTTATTTCCTGCCTCGGGAAGGAGGCTATGGGGAGCAAGAGCGTCCAAACGAATAAGGGTCGGTCCCATAAGGTTTCACACGTCTCGTCTCAAAAGAGGGTTTGGTTTTCAGAACCGAAACGTTATTTGCTCCACCGCAAAGCCCGCTGTGTCAAAATGACTCCGTGAGATGATTTAATCCAGAAGGACTTTGGAATTCTTTCATTTTCATGGATATAGCTGCTCTTCCATTAAATTCCTCAAAGTATAGCATACTCCTTGCTCCCTCGGCTTTCCCAAACCACAGGACTCAAGAGGTTTTACACACTGGGTTGGTTTCTAAGATGATTTTTGGAAAGGGGAAAAAAAAGAGACATCTCAGTGTTCAATGAGTTCAAAACCCATCAAGCCCCTTTCTACCCTGCTCCCTTCTTCTGTGCTCTCAGCGAAGTATAATCTGCAAAACATTATAGAGTTTTTAACAGCGTCTTCTGTAGAGGCACTAAAAAAAAGTCATTTCAACGAGGCACTTGAAAGTAGAAATCTGTGCTGATGGATAAAAGCCAAGTTTTTTCCTATTTTTTTTTCCAAGCCTCGAGGAAGCACTTAATGTGTGCTGATAATTCTTTGCGTCGCTACAATTAGAAGGGTTGTTGGTTTGTTTGTTTTTTTGCTATGGGTTTGACACTGAACCATGCAGGATCAAGACAGGGCTATACAGTATGACATCAGATTTTTTTTTAAAAAAAGGACCCCAAAGTGATTTTCGAGGTGCCTGAGAAGCCATGGAACTTGGGGAGAGCAGAGAAGGAAAAGGTCTCAAGAGATATGTTGGGGTACATCGAGCATCTGAGGAGGCCCATTCAAATAAATATGACTGCACTGTAGGGGAGTGGACTAGGCATCTGGCTGCAGAGCCCTTGACTGGGTCTGGACACAAATACAGTAATAAAATAATGATTTTATTATTCAAGCAACCAGCTTGCACAGCTGAAATCAGCGAGGCAACGGTGGCAACCAGTTTTTGGGAGATGGTGGATTGGGATCGGGTAATGCACAATGTGAACTAATTCAGACAGGAACCAGTATAGACCACAGTGGGGCATATGAATCAATGATCTGATTTGGCGTAAGCCAGCTTCCTTTACTCTCACCCTGAGGAACCACTGGCCCTTTCTACCAACCAACACAGAAGAGTGGAAACAGGAAAACCTGTGGCTCTCCAGGCATCACTACAAATTCCATCGTCCCTCACCATTGCCTACTGTGTTGAGATTCAATGAAATCACTTAAGGCTGCAAGTTTCCATCTCTGCAGGAGAGGAAGACTAGGGGGCGGAAGACGGAAAGAGGACAATAAAGCCGCTCTTCGGAAAGCTGTCATAACATGACACCCGTCCTGCCAGGCAGCATGGGAATGCGGCTCTTTGCAGTAGAGGTAGCAAGACTGCAGACCTCCAGATACTGCTGGACTGTAACCCCTCACCGTTGACTAGGCTGATGTGGGCTGTACTTCAACAGCATCCGGAAGACTCTGCTCACGGATTTAGGAGACTTTAACACGGCAAAACAACACTGGATTTTTCAGCCGTGCGAGGTATCTCCTCTGCGGTGTGAGGATGACACACGGAGCTCTTCCCTAGCTCCCCATCCAAATGTTCACAATCTGCACGAAACTCATATGCGTTATGTAGAGCAAGCAGAGAAGGACTCGTGATTGTTCAAAAAGATGCAAGCAACCCATCAAAGGCTTCTCGGTCTTAACCCTATGCAAGGAAGCAGCAGCTACAGGTTTGCACAATTTCTGCAAAATTCGTTCTTCGAAATGTGGAAAATTCTTATCAAGACCGAAAGAAAACACTCTGCCCTCTTGCAGACAAGGAGGAAAATCCCACAGCTGCATGTGAGATCCAGACAAGGGAGGATTTACTTCCTTACAGAGCAGCCAACGGAGGCTAATTGTTCCTGCAACTGAAGGAAAGAGGACCACAAAAGCTTATGTCACCATGTGTTGGTCTAGAAGGTGCCCCAAGACTGTTATTTCAAGGAGAATTACACGACGATGATGCCATCTACCTCCTGTGCTCAGAGTTCAGTTTCTAAAAGCAGATGGTCCTCTCTCAAAGAAGCGTTCTTCCCCATGAATTCCTGGCTGGAACCCAGGACACAGACATGCTACGAGACACCACCTTCATCCATCCATCTGACCAGCTCTGAACCCAGTTTCAAGCAAGCATGCGCCCTGCTTCCAAGGAGATACCGGTACGAGCTCCTCCAACATCATACCTTTCGCCATGTCCGCATCTTCTAGATGCATTTTTGCAAAACCGAAACTGAAACAAGACGTTCTTTGGTCTTGCTCTCCAACATAATTGAGCGTGCATGCGCAGCCTTCAACTCAGGACATCACTTTTAGGAAGAACTAACATACGGAAGATGCCGTTGAGTCGGGCATCAAACCCCTTCTTCCGCTTAGCGTGACTGGGAAGCAAGTGGAAAGATCTGGGGCATGCAAAGCCCCACTGTGCGTATGCCAGAAACTCCCTGGAGCTCATTCGAACAGCATGACCGGCTGAAATTCTAGGGGGAAGAAAAACTCTGGCTGGCCATTTATGAGACACCTCGGTGGTAAAACACGGGCGCTAACACACCTCCTCCCATCCAGTTTTAGGAGCTAAGCAGGGTCAGACCTGGCCCATACAGGGATGAGGGACAACAGGGAACCCCCTAAGAGCTCCAGACCTCGGGATAAGTCCTGCCCGAGGGTTTCTGCCAGCCAGAGTTGACAATATTGGGTTAAATGGACCAATATTTTATATGGGGTAAGGCAGCTTCCAGTGGCTAGATCGCCCAGTAGTTTCTGTCTCGGCCTCTGTAAATTCAACTCCAGATTGTAAATCATGCAATAAAACTTTTCAAAACCCACATCTAAAGGGGCTTCCGGATGTTGTAGGACTCCTCTCATTGCCCTCCAAGTGTGGGGCACGGTGGCAGCGAGGAGGGGGGGTGTAGAATAACCAAGGAGAACCCATGGAACAAAGCCCAAACAGTGTGTGTCTTACGGTTGCTCCCTGAATATAATGAAGGGTAGAGAAGATGCCCTCCTCCATGCGCTCAAAGCGTACGGGGAGCGCATGCCGAGGTCATCATCTGTCTTCCCCTCCTCTAAACCCAGAGACCCAAACCGCTCCTCCTTGCCTGCAGTAATTTGGGGGGGGGGGGGGAGAGAGAGAGACCAACATCCAGCTGCCACAGATTCTCCTTGTCCTAAGCAAGAGATCATTTCCCTTCTGACCTCCCTCCCTGTTTACCGGCTCTCCATCATCATCTTCCTTCTGATTGTGCTGGCAGGGTGTGCATGTGTGTGTGTAAGAGCTATGAATCAATGCATCGCCTGTATTTCTCTTCTGTTTGGAAGGCAAATCGTTTTCCCCCACCAAACCCCGGGGGGGGGGTGTGCATCCTGACACAGGAACACAGCAAATATTCTGCCACCCCCCTCCAAAACGCCACCCCCCCTGCCTAAAGGGATGCCGGCTAATCATTCACCCACCTTTGGCATTAACCCCCCCCGCCCTGCAAGCGAAGAATCAAAGAGCCATAAACTCAAAATTCATTTTGCTTCTAAATCATCCAGATTTGAAACTCCAGCGGTTTCCCTCCTTAGCACAGGAACGCTCCCTTGCCGGTTCGCAGATTCGTGGAAAGAATAATTTCTTCCCCTTTCATATTTCTTAATTACAATTAAATGCATCCCTATGGGAGGCTCCCCCCATGCAACACCCTGCACCCCTCCATGTCCAACCTCTCCTCCCCCCCCCCCCAAATTTCTCCACCTGGCTCTTTCCGGCTTCTGCACCTCCTCGGTGCTTGGACAAAGCAGTCCCCCGACCTTCTGCCGCCTGAGCCTGTCACCACATAACCCCGCCACGCGCACCCCTCCAAATCAAGATCCAGCCCATACTGTATTCGTCCGTTTCCTCTGAGCGCGCGCACGCACAGCAAAAGCTCCGTGGGTGTCCCTCGTCCTCCCAGGCGATAAAAAGCACAGCAAAAAAAGAGGGGGGGGGATAAAAATAAATGAAAATCAAGATCTGTTGTCCTATTGTGAGCCCTGGGACCGGCCGGCCCCTTCACCGCAAGGGAAGGTGTGAGAACCCAGGTGCTCCGCGGCCCTGATCCGGCGCGGGGGGGTCTCTCTCTCTGTCTCTCAGCCCCCCCGCCTCCTTCTTCACCCCAGATGGCCTTTCCAAGCTGCAAAGCAAACCCCTCCTCTCACTTTGTCCTCTGCCTCACACCCTGCTGCCCCCCCCCACTTTTGAGGGCACCCTCGTCTGCTCGGGACCCCCCCCCAGAACAAGATCAGGTTCCCCCCTCCCGGAGCCCGGACTTGGGGGGAGGCATAAGAGCCCCCCCAAGCCCTCCCTTGCCCCCTCCCCATCTGGCCAGGCAGGAGGGGGAAACCCCCCCAGCATCTTCCTTGCCCCCCCACCTTCCTGTTCCCTTTGCTCCTTCTCCACTCCACAGCCCCCCCCAAGACCCTTTGGCTGCCCTTTAGGAGGGACCCCCCCCAAACCCCTCGGAACTCACGTGACTCTCCTGGACCCCCCCCAACGCAAAACTGGTTCCCAGGGCTTTGTTTCCTTCCTCCCCCTCCCCCACTGACACCAAGCCCCCCCCATGCAAGGCATACGGTGCTCCCCGCATGCAGGGGGGGGCTCTGCTGCCCTTTCCCCCCCTCCCACACACACACACACACACACTTTGCCCACCCCCGGTACCCCTCCCCGAGGGACCCCCCCGCTCGCCCCTCACTGCCCCTAGCCTTGCCCCCCCACCTGCCCTTGCTCCCCCCTCCCGCTGTCAGCCCCCCCCGAACCTCTTGCATCCCCAGACCCCCCCAGAGCTCCAAGGGCCCTCCTTCGCCCCATTGTCCCTGGGGGAGGCGTCTGCATCCTTAACCCCCCCAGCCCCTTCCTCCCCCACCTCGCTAGTGGCCCCCCAGGGCAGAAGACCCCCCCCCTCCCCTCCCCTCCCCAGCCACGGCTGAGCCCCCAGGGGCTGCCCGCCTTTCCCCCCCCGAGCCCCTGAACCCATTGGGACCCCCCCCACTTCCACCCCCCCAGATCGAGCCCCCCCCACTTTAAGGGTACCTGCACCCGAGGGTCCCGCTTCCATCCCATCCACGCGGGCGTCGCCCCGATCCTAGCGGGGGGGGAGAGGAGGAGGGGGGAGGGAGGGGCCTCTGGCCGGCGGGGTGGGGGGGCTTCTTCTTTGGGGGGGCGGGAGGGAGGGAGAGCCAGAGCCGGGAAACCGGGGGGGGGCGCCGCCGCCGCCGCCGCTGCCGCAGCCTCTGCCCGGGACCAAGCAGGCGGCCGGGCTGCCGGCGACTGCGCCTGCGCGGCGGAGCAGCCGACCGGCCTTGCGTCACCGGAGGTTCCCCCCCTCCTTCTCTGTCCTCAAGAGACCCAAGTCCCGGACCCCGGGCTTTTCTTCCGGCTCCCCTTCGGAAGCTCCCATACCAAAGGGCACAGAGAGAGCGCCCCGGACTTTTCTTCCGGCTCCCTTTCGAACGCTCCCAAGTGGAGGGGCAAACGCGGTGATGCTCTACACGTGTTAACTAGAAGCGTCTCTGCTTAAACAAGGAGTTGCTCTTCTTTCTCCTTCCTTTTTTTCCCCCTCTCTGTCTCTTTCCCCCCTCAGCTTAAACACTTTCCTTTTCTGGAAGTCGCGAAATCCACGGCCAGCAGATAGCCTGCTGTGGGGATTTGGGGAGTTGTAGTCCCGAAACAGTGAGGTTCCCCCCGCTTTGCAAAGTTCAAGAGGAGAGGGGGGGGTCTTCTGGGCGAGCACGTGTGTGTGCTGCGTTCACACGTGAAGCTCCCGCCACTTTGCCCGCCCTAACCCTCTCCCCGCGCCCCGCACGCGCCCTGCACGTGGCCGAGCTTCCCGGTGGCGATTGAGGACCCGAAGTGGCGAGAGCTCCGCGCCAAGGAGCCCCGTTCCCCTTTGCTTTCCCTCTGCTCTCCTGCGGCCAACAAAGGGGACGGGGACGCCGTCGCCCGGAGTTGGGCGCCCCCTGGAGACCAACCGGGGGTACTACAAGCAGCCTCCGGGCAAAGGGACCTTTTCAGGACAACCCCGGAGACACGCACTAGTTTAGAGCCCAAAAAGGGACTCGTGGAAAGGGAGGGTCTTGGTGATTGGCAACAGCCTGGTGGGGCTGAACCCAGGCTGGGGGAATCCATGGTCCTTCCAGCACCCTCACCCTTCAGCTGGACTGCCCAGCTGCAACAGGAATCGGAGACCCATGTTCCCCAGTTTTGTTGCAGTGACTATGCTTGTTCAAGTAATTTCTGACCTCTAGGGCCTCCAAATGTTCTTGGACTACAACTCCCAGAAGCCTTCACCACCACCTCTGCTGGCCAGGAGTTCTGGGAGTTGAAGTCCAAGAACATCTGGAGGCCCCAAGGTTGGGGACCACTGCTCTAGGGGACCCTATACATAACTGGCTTCCAGGAGGTCTCGTCATTCACAGCCCCCCTCGGAGGTTTCAGATTCAAGGCCGTGGCTTCTTTGATTTAGCCAGTCCATCCCACATGCCGCCATCCTCTTTCCCTACCGCCTTCAACATTCCTCCCATGGTTTGTCCGAAGTACGACAGCTTCGGTTTAGGCATTTCAAGTTCTAGTGAGATCCAGGCTTGATGAAGGCCGGCCACCAACCTCCTTTTAGGGAAGACAGCTGTCCGTTCACAGAGCTACGGGGGGGGGGGGAGGGCAATCTCTCTTAGGAAGGCGGCCACTCTCGGGAGCCCTTTGAACCTCCCTCCGGCCAGGAAGACACATGCCACCCAAAAGGAACAGAGAAACGATGCTGCCCCCTTTTCAGGGGCCTGCCAAACATTTTCTTTTACAGCCATCATCCCACAAGCCTCTTAAAGATGTGGAAAGGGATTTGTGCCGCCCGGCACTCTCTGGGTGGCTGCCAGGATTGCCCACCCCATTCCTCAGTGCCAGCTGATGTCTGGCGGCGGCGAAGTGTGGAGACGGAAATAGAACCACACCTGCCTTCCCAAAGACCAGAAGGGGCAGCTGAATTGTTCTCCGACAGCCGTTTGCTCCGGGAATCTCTCCGATTTGCCCACAGTCATAGCGATGCCTGCTTAGATCCTGCCAAGCCTCTCCCTGTGGTAAACTAGGGAGCTAGTCAGATTTTTGATCGGTTGAGAGAAGGGCCCCCAGGCATCCCTGTTCCCACACTGGGGGTCATTTCCTATTTCGTACAGAAGTTCCGACGGCAATATTAATTGTATATCCATGGGGGTCAGGTGCCGACTCCTCAGATCTCATCAGTTTTCAGAGGCGAGTTTTCCTACAGTTTGGGGCCTCTGCTAAGGAAATATGGTTGGAACCTATCCAGTATTCAGTGGGAATCGGAGTTCAGAAGTAACTAATGATATATGCAGAAGGACTGCAGAATTTGTGGGGGACCAACTCCAAGCCCCCATAATAGTGAACTCTGTACAGAGCATGATCTCTGGCCCCTTCTAGTGCTCAGTTCTGGTAATTATATCATGGAAACAGTACTGTACTGTATTTCTGGGTCTTTTCATTTAATATTTCCAGACCACGGATAAGTGAAACAGTGGATACTGATCCCATAGATAAGGGGGTTCTACTATAACAAGTTGTTTGCAGCTGATTCTTCCTCTCTGTCCTAGAATCCCGTTCCCCCTAAGATCTAGGGGCAGGCCTTTTGTTGTGTCCTAGAAGGGACGGGGCGGACCTATGATAGCAGTTGCAAACTAGTGGGTGTGGGTGTGATAAACATAAGTGTGTCAAGAGGCTACGACGAATTTAAATGCCGGAGTGTGCAGCCCCATGAAAACGATCTAGGTGGGTGAGGGGCACTGGCCTGGAACGACTTCTGTTCTGGGTAGGCAGCGGGCTCCTGTGTCTTTTGGCACCCCTTTCCTGGCCCTGCAGATGCTGACAACATAAAAGCACAATGCAGGGAAGAGCATTTAGCACAGTTCGCGGTTCCTTTGGTGCCCTCTCGGTTGTCAATCTTCGTCAACTGCCATTTTCGGTGTCTCTTCCACCTCTACAAAATCAGGGACCAGAAATAAGACACAGCTTCCGTGTGGGCTTTGTGCACACACTGACTTTCCTTCCCCTACAAACACCTACCATACATTTGACTTTGACTGCTGGCGCCCAGCTAACATTGAGTGGAGCGCTGCCCTGAACGGTACCGTTGGCCTCCTGCCTCTTCCAAGTCCATTGCTGTGTACCTCAAGTGCTGCCTGCCATACTTGGCCTCACTTTCATTTAACTGGCTCCCCTCAAACCTCTTCCACTCGCTTACGCCTCTGCTCTTCCCCACCATATGGCTCTGTGCTGAGATATTCCAAGTTCTGCAACTTCTTAACGATCTGGTTTACAAGCAAGCCTGAAAATAATGACAGTTTGAGACTCAATATTATACAAACTGCTCACTCACTGGGTTACCCAGAAAAGCAAATTTTAAGCTCTAAATAATGAAATGATGCTCCATTTACAAGCAAAGAAAGTAAACAGCACACAACTTTTTTTATTATTATTATACACCAATAAAGAAAAAACATTTGGCACACAAATGCCTTTATTTTTTATTTCTTTTTTTTTTTTGGACACATGAACACAAAATCCCTGCAGGCTAAAAAAAAAAGGAAAAAAAATTGCAATTTATACACAGCCAGCATATCGCAATAGGGGGGGTTACTGGCCCACCCTTCCCCCAAAAAGGGGTTTTGTTTTTTTAAAAAAGAAATAGTACCTCGTATTGCTATAGACATACATCCAGTCCAATTTTAATAAAATACAATTTAAAACATTACAAGTCTAACAATATAGAAACAAAAAAACAAAACAAAAAAACCCAAAGAAAAATACATCAAAAGTCAAAAATGAACAAATGCAAACAAGTTTTACATACAAGTTTTCAGGCTCTAGACATAGAAATATCACAAAAGTGTCAATAGCAAGGTAGAAAGAAACTCTTGAGTGATATTCACACACGATCTTTCCTCAAATTGCACAAGGGGAAAAAAACCTTGCAGTTTGAAAGAGTATTGATACAATGCCCTCCGGGCTCCACTTTCTGAAAACGAAAGCCGAGCAACTGCCTTGCTCTTGAGCAAGAAGGGAAGGTCTACTCTACAGCGTACCCACACACGGAGTTGGGTCTTCTTGTATTTTCTTCCTGGAGGGGGAAAGGGAAGGGGAGCTGGGAGATCCGGCCACCTGTCAGAAGACTAACCTCGCCTCGGTCTCAGACTGACCTAAGGTCTTTGATATGGGGCGGAGTGGGGCTGGGGAGGAGCGAAAGACACGTTTTCAGTCCCAAGAAGACAGAACATCTTTTGCATCCAGTTGGACCCTCGTTTTGGATGCCGTCGTTCTAATCCCAGGGGAAGACACAGCCCGCCTGCCAGCCCCCCCCAGCGTACAGACAAGTTGATCCTCTCCTGCATCTGCTACCACGGACGGACGGACGGAGTTTTTCTGTAGCCTTTTCACAATTTAAGTGCTCATAAAAAGCCGTTCTGGGGTGGGGAGGGTGGGGAGAGCAAAGTGCTTTGCTGCTGTAGAAATTGCTACTTGCTGCTTCTTTTGATTCTCTCCTTCCTGGCCCCCCCCCGCAACCCCCCCAGCCCAAATCTGCTACATCTGAAAATCTTCCACAACATACAGCTAAACAGTAGCCATGAGGCTTTAGTTAAAGAAAGGAAGGGGGGAAAAAAGCTTTGGAAACAAACCGAACACCTTAATACACTAAAGCTACAGAATGCACGTCTTCCCATTGATTGACACATGCATAACGATTCAGGGCATGGGGGGGTGTGTCTCTGTTCTGATGAGCAGAGTCACACGATTCTGCCACACCCAACAGTATTGCTGCAATTGCCATAATCAGTCTGAAGACCACTGGTGAACCACTCACTCGCTCACTACCGATACACGCCCCCATCAATAAATCCTCAGCATTGGAACACCCACGGCAAACACGCCACTGCGCTTTTCAGTGACTCAAGAGATAAGCGAACACATTTTTGCACTGAAAATTGCCACCGGGGAGGGGGGGGAAGGAGAGGGAGATTCACAAGAAATTCCAAAAAGTGCAAACGTTGGCAAAAAAAGTAATCTTCTCTATAGATTTTTTTTCTTTTCTTTTCTTTTTGGATGATAGAATTCACTGTGAAAATAATGCACTGGAAAAAAATCCTGCTTTTTAATATATATAGATATATGCATTTAAAATACAGACTTCAAAAGATACCTGTGGTTTTCGTAAAACAATAAAAAATACAACGAGCAGAAGAATATCTCTTTCCTATGATAAAAGACAAGAAAAGCCTTTTTTTTTTGCCTTAACCCTGGCCTCATTTCGTGACAAGGCCGCCAGCAAAGCTGTTCCAGTGATCTGAAAGGTTCTCCTTCGCAAAATCTGGGACAACCTACACGCTACTGTCCATGCAGTTTAAAAACGGTGTTAATAGCGGATCACTTTATTTATTTATTTTTAGGCAAATACAGAACCCAAGAACGAAACAGGCAGCAAATCACCATTGGCAATCAATTTTGCTGGGGCTTTGAGGGCCAAGACTTGATGGGGAAATGGCATGGGAAAGGACAAAATCCTTGCCTCCTGCACCTTGATCTTTGGGAGCAAAAGCCGAACAGGAGAAGCCACACCCAAAGAGCATAGTTAACAGGTGCCTTGGTGTCCAGGAGAGTGACTACCAGACAGACCAAAAAACAAAAAAATCACCAAAAAAAACCAAACCCACACCACATGCTGCTGCTCTCTGCTTGACCTCGGACCAGTCAGTGCTAGGATAACCACCCATTTCGTTTATGGAACATACTGCTTCTTCCCACCCACCCCTAATCTGTGAATGTTTCTCTCTCTCTAAAAACATGCCCTTTCCTCACAGCGGTCACACTGCCTTTCTAATCTTATTCGTCAGTCCACTCACTTCACAACCACGTCCCCGGTGGATTCCATCGCCGGCAGAACCGCCCGGTCCAAGATCTAAAAGCCCAACTCAACAGTCGATCGTGCTTCGTGACGGACAGTGGGGTGACCATGCCTAGTGCAATATTTAAAAAAACGCGACACACTAAACAGGTGCTCAAATGCTCTTCAAGGTGCCTCAGTTCTGTATCTGTTTGGGGCCAGCAGGAGCTTGATTCTTGCATTTTCTCCCTGAACAAATATATATAAATATACATATATATATATTTTAAAAGGTGGGGTGGGGAGAAAAGCAGCAGACTAACAGAAGCAGCAGTGGTCACTCTCCCTTCTCCACCTCCTGATATTTATTACCCAAGTGAGGTATTCTTAAGGAAAACAAAACGAGCCTTAAATATATTTAAAGTAATTCAGTATCTAAGCCTGGCCACACTGCGTGTCACAGCCAAGGACGCTTCTTCGCTCTTGCTTCCCTTCCGAGTGATCGGCAGGAAGCTTCTGAAGCTGCTTTTCAAAGACTACCTTCAGGTGTACCCTGGTACACCTGAAGGACCGTATCTGGAAATGTAAACTTTCCAAGTTTCTACAAGCTTTATTTCAAAAGCCTAAAAAAAGGGAAAAGTCAAAATCGCATAGCATCTTGTTGACTTGGAGGCCTAGGTCTGAAGGCCCACAAGGTCCGGGGACTCTACAAACTACCTCCTCATTTCAGAGACTTGAAGTGCAATTCCTGACAAAATCCCAATTTTTCACAGTGGCATCATGTCGTCTCAGTTTTAGCAACTAGTCATTTAAAGCATCTTGTGCTCACACTCACAAGCTAGTCTCAAGGCGACACAACTGCTGTCTGAAGGTTCCCCCACCCCTGCCCCAGTTTTATGCATTACATATTTAAATCGAAGACAGCCAAGCAAATAAAGGAGTCCAAAATCATAGAAATGGGGTAGGGATCTACACTCCACACATGCTACTGAGTGCTGCTGTACATGCAGGCAACCTAAATTCCCGAAGAAATAAATTTTTAAAAATGCTGGTTAAAGTATTTGATTGCTACGGTCACACTATACACAGCTGTACATATTGGCAATGCCTTTCCTTTACATAACACCCACTTTTGAAGCTTATAAAAAAAGGGGCAGACAGACCAATGGTGAATATAAAACAGCTAAAAATAATCATTTGTAAAAGGCATGAAGGGAGCCTTTTCTAATGTTTTTTTTTTTCTTTTTTAAGAACTAATTTCCTCTTCAGCAAAGATAAGTCAATCTACGCAAGAATACTGGCTGTAACTCATGTAAAGTATTTGCTAGAAAAGTTACAGTCAGCGCATTAAAAAAAAAGTTATTGCCAAAGTTAAAACCTCCTATGAAAAACAGTATTAAAAATGATTTCAATTCATCAAACACAGCAGCATAAAATGGGCACTTTTGTAATGTCAGAAAAATATCTAAAACTGATCTTTGAGAAGTTCATCACCTATTTTAGAGGGGGGAAAGAGGTTCAGTGCTCTGAACCCTAGGATGGCAGTTGCGCGCAGCCATAAGGACTGGATGGTCTCAGACGTGCCAACGGGCGTTCATCGCTCTCCACTGCCATTACACATTCACAGAACCACCTAGCTGAACGCGAAGCTGTAGTGCAATTGCTCCGCAGCCCATGGACTGCAGAGAGATTTACAAAAAGAGAACGAGTAACACCTGACAAAGCAGGGAGAGGGGAAGAAAAAAAGAAACCGAAATCAAAAAACCAGCAGTACCTCTGAAAAGTTAATGGTTGTCGAAAGGCGTTTACAGTAAAAATTTTGTTTTTATAAAGTCTATATGGCCCCACACAGAAGAGCAGTGGAGTAAGATGTTTCTGTCATATCTTGAGACTCGCTCACTAAGCGGCGTGGAGAAGCCCAGGATAATTCAGCTTCTTGATAAGCTTAATGGGGACAAGGAGGTAACTTAAAATTGGTTAGCAAAATATTTCAGTAAAAACCTTTCATGCCAAGTCCTTTAAAAATTTCTTAGAGGAGGATCAGCCTTTTGCGCTTTGAGGTAAAAATTCAGTCCAATGCAAAGACTGTCTATGAAATTCTATCTACTGAAAATCACAAAATAAAAATGGCTCAATTGCGTCTGCATCTGATGTTGCTGTAAGCGTCGATTCAGTGCAACCATCCCAGCTGCTGGTGGTGGGCAGCCTAAAATTGAACCGAGCCCTAATAACCACGGTTGGTGGCAAGCCCAACCAGGCTACCGCGTTCGGCCTCGTCTTGCCGGATTCTCGTCAGGCAAAATACATCGTGTGCTGGGTGTCGTGGTGGATCTGTACCGCCTTGGCCAGTGCTTGAGGGTCACGTCCATTGCTCTGCCCTGAAACATGGCTGCCTTCAGCGCTGAAAAGAAATTGAAGAGGAATTTACCAGGCAAATATATTACCACAAGCCAAGCCCATTACACAGTGGTCCTTAGCTACCCATACAGTATGTGCTTAAGGCAGGACATAAGAGTCTTGGTTAAAAGTTGTTTCTAGCCATACTAAAGTATTAATACACGCTGGAAAATGAACCCCCATTTTCTACACTCGAGGCATGCTCCCTACCCTGGCTTCCTCAGAAATACCTGAAGGGTTCAATAAGATAGTTTTAGTACCAAAAACAGTGAACTGGAGTCACCCCTGTGCTCTGCTCCTGCAATCTGAGGAACTAACCACAGGCTGTCTGGCAACAGCTTTGAAGCACACACGGGCCTGAATCACAGTTTATTTTCAAACCCTTCTGTGACTGGCCACTATGAAGTCAATGATCCTGTCCACTTGTCAATTCCCTCTGACCTCACTGTTTACAAGTCTTCACTACCCAAACCTGTGTGTCTATTTGTATCTACCAAGCGAGCAAAACAGTTCATTCATCACCACAGTCTACAGAAGCTTATGCCAAGGTGCCATAAGACTCTTTTTTCCCACACACACACACACCCCAAAACCCAGACTACCACATAGGGAGGCGATCCCAGATAGTGATTTACAGCTGAACTCCGTATGTTAAAAGATGGAAGGGAAAGGCGAGCTGGGTGGTGCTACCTGCCATTCCCACGAATTCCCCATCTCAGCGGGTCAGGCCCTGAAGCCCTGCAGTCTGTTCGTTCTGAGGGCTGCTCACCTGTCGTGATCTTTGTCGACAAGGTGATACCTTGCTCTAAATGCGACCAGCCGCGCGTAGTATGCAGGTGCAGGAATGGAGACCGAACGGGTGCACCGGACATAAGTGTGACAGAGCTGGTAGGTCAGTAGCTGCAGTTCATCGGCAGTGAAACAGTTGTCATCCCACAAGACTTGATAGTGAGAAGGGCGGCTTGTTCCCTGGGAGAAAAGACGGCAAGCCAATCCAACTCTCAGACGTATAAAAACATGCAATACGAGACCGACACGTTGCCCGTCAGGAAATTTTTTTGTCCTTCTAAGAATAGACCATCTATCTCCAGGACTGAGAAGCCTTTCCGTTCTTCTCTTCTCCAGAAGCCTCGCTTCCTCTCCCTTCAGATACGGATATTCAGCCAGCAAAAGAGGAAGCAAGACATTTCTCAATTCACGAGCGAAGGCTGTGCACTGAGATCGAAGGCTGAACTGTACCCGGTAATGCAGAGAATTGCAGCCTCCTACAAGCCCTATCTTAAGCCAATACAGTTGGCTACTAAGAGCAGTGTCCACCAAATGAACCTCCAAACAATCACGGACACTAGCAAAAGGGCACGGCTCCCGCTCAAACAACAATGCTCAGTCCTAGACGTTTCTGAGTCTCCTTGCATATGTGCAGTTAAGACCCACGTGTGTGAGTCACAGAGACCACAAAGAGGAACCCACACTACCTTGGATACAGACTGACACACTTCCTTTTTGCAAACTGTAAACTAAGCTGCTGATTACCTGAATTCCTGCATGGCTACAGAGGTAAAAGTCAAATTCAGAGGGATGTGTGATGGTGCTGTCCACGGTAGTGCCTGCTGGAACATTGCCACTTTTCCCCACCTATCAGATACATCAAATTAGTGAACATCCTGACTATTAGCACATTCATTCATGTCACAATTTCACAGCTTAACATCACACAGATTCCGTTTTCTTGCCTGTTTAGTCCCCTTGGAACTGCTCTTTTATGACTGGTCTAGAGCAGTGGTTCTCAAATATGGGTCCTCAGATGTTCTTGGACTGCAACTCCCAGAAATCCTGGCCAGCACAGCAAGTGGTGAAGGCTTCTGGGCGTTGCAGTCCAAGAACACCTGGGCTACCCAAGGTTGAGAATCACTGGTCTAGAGCAGTGGTCCCCAACCTTGGGCCTCCAAATGTTCTTGGACTTCAACTCCCAGAAATCCTGGCCAGGAAACGTGGTGGTGAAGGCTTCTGGGAGTTGTAGTCCAAGAACATCTGGAGGCCCAAGGTTGGGGACCACTGGTCTAGAGCATGATGGGTTGGGAATCAAGACAATTGAACTCTCTCTCTCTCTTGTGGTTTTCATCCTAGCTTGATCCAGACGCACATAAAGCCATACTCAGCGTGGTTGCAGTACAAACAGAGACTATATTATATGATGTCCTTATTACCTTGACTCTTCTTGTGGCAAAATACTGCACAGTACTGAGATCTCTAGGTGATGCCACAAGCTCCTTAGTAGGAAAATGGGATATAAATGTAACTATTTGGGGGGCTGTTGTGCAACCGTTTTTATCCTTGTTTTTCACGCTACATTTTCAGAGTTCAAGGCTTTTACAATTAGGAAAAACTGCTTTCTGTTTTTGGTCAACAGGAATTCCACCAGGTTCCCATTTTAAAGGTGTTTCACCTTTGAAGGCAGCCTTGCAGTACAGCCAAGAATTGAGTCTTCTGTGTCTAAGATACAACTTAGATTTCACCGAGGCCTAATATTGTATCTGAACGCTTTGTTACTGACAAGAAATGTACTCCAAGAAACTAAACAACATCTCTACGGTATTTTGTAGATATGTCTGGAAATTTCACTGCAGCAAACAGACACCGCATCAATATGTGAATGGGCTTAAGGGTCTCTTGTTTCTAGTAGAAGACTTTTGGCACCCTCAAAAAGCAAAGGAAACACAAACACAGCATATTACCTACCCTTTCCGTTTTGTCAGCACAGAAAAGCCTTGTGTGGTGCCTTTTCTGCACAACGATGTAGGTGATTCCTGGCCTGTAGTCTTCCTCTAAACTAATGCAGGCCTTCCGGATGGCAATGAGCTCTGGCCAAGCTACCTGGGGAGTGTAAATGTACAAGACCAAACACCAATTTAACCTCAGCTTAACCTGTGAAACAACAGGTTGGATTCTGAACAGGTCATCTACCACAAACAGTGAGACTGAAGTGAATCATGCTTATATCCAACTGATGTCAATAGCTCTACGCATGACTAGGTCTACATCCAACCAAGCATTGTCTCCAGACTCCCCAAATATAATTTCAAAAATATTTAGATTTGTTAGTCTTCCTTTCTCAAAGAGCAGAACTCCATTCCGGCTGCTGGTTGGCCTAAGCTCCTCCAGCCAGAGAGACACAGCGAGATTTCTTTGAGTTTCCTAAACTCAGACAGCTGACCCTCCCTCCCTTCAGCATGAAGATGGCCACACCAATACCTGTTTCATTTGTCCTTCTGACACCCCTCCCCTGTAGTAGATGATCCGCGTGGGCTTGAACCGAGTAGACTTGTAGAACTGGATCAGCAGTTCCCGCACCATGTTGGTCAAGTCCTGGATCACTTCCTGACTGTACAGCAGCTCTTGGGAAGTCTCCTGGCGAGAGGTCTGCACTCGCACAGTTGCGCAGTAGCGGCTGGGGTGGCCATCCATGCTGCCCACTACGGCTGCAATGGAGGGCTTCTTCCCGTCCCCTGCAGGAGGGTGAGTGACGTCTGCTCCCAAAAAGATCACCGGCTGCTGGAATACAGATGGCCTGTCCAAAGGAAGAGAAGTGGGAATCAGCTGGAAATCAAGGAAGGGCAGAAATCATTACATACCTTTCTGGAATCTAAATGCACGGAAGAGTATGCGGTGGGAATGCACGCAGCAAAAGCAGGCCACTTTGGTATGTTGTTTTGTTTGTTTGTTTACTTGTTTTGTTTTTTGTTTTGCCTCTGAGGGTCACATGAAGGGGTGAGCAGCAATTTGCAAGGACTGCCTATAGGCCGTGGATGCCAAGTGGCTGCACTGCAATCATAGCTTTAGGGTAACTGCAGAGGAGATAACACCTCATCCCCCTTGCGATCTTGTCCGAACACAAACTACTGTCTCTGTGCTTTCTGGAAATGCAGGAAGAATAATTCTTTCCTGCTGCTCAGGTGATGGCTAATTCGGAGGGCAGTGGGGACTAGGTGGGTTTCTGGGCTGCAGGTCACCTAACATGTGCTATATAGAGAATAGCACCCTACGTGCAAGCATGGAGCCATTAACATGACAGAAAGACACTGGCCATTTATATCTGAAACAATTCAGAGCTGCACATGCAAATTTTCATTGGCTATATGAATTTCTGCAAAATTACAGATTTTAGATAATGGCAACAAACAGTAGTCTAGATTTTATTAATACTCCCCCCCCCCCCGAATCATATTTATCATCCAGGGCCTCTCCACACCCCAAACTCTGTCTTCCAAGAGACTCAAAGCACAGACCTGAATGTGGGCTTCTCCTCCAAACCCAGATCTCCAAGCACTACACCACACAGTATAATCAATTCCTGTGACTTAAGATTCTGTTCTCAATTCTCTGCATTTTAGTGTGCGTAACCACTGGACAAAACTAGCACCGCTTCTCACACACATTAAGGCAGCACATATAACCTGTAAAGCCATTCTGCATCACCAACAGGGAAGTGAGGTGCATAAGTAAGTTTTACAAAGCAGATAGTGGTCCTTAAATATATGGGGGAAAGTGGTGGGTGAGGAATCTGCCATGGTGCAAAGAAGAAACAAAGGGAGGAACAACCTGTGGGTGGCTGCAGGTACGTGTCTTAATAGACACATCCTCTAAAGTGATTCAAGTTCCTTTTTGCAACCTCCCTCCTGCCTTGAAAGGCATCATGAGCAGCTGCCTCCTAAAGCTTGCCACTGTGACTCATCCTCATTTATTCACATTAAAGCCCAGATGCATGTCTAATCTCACAGCTCTTGGAAACCATGAAAGCCATTTTGACTCTAGGCCCCCCCCCCCCCCAAAAAAAAAGCTTACACGAGTATGTTTTAAAGCTCCTGTACTGGAACTCCTGTAGCTTCATTTGATTTAAATGCATCTACCAGGACCAATGACTAACTCAAGATTGCACTGGTATGCCCTTGTAAGTAAGTTTCATTTGTTCAGAAATGAATTTAAATTGTTGCTTCTGCCTTGTGTGGACTGAACCATTCTGCTTCTCCTGCGCTTAAGTTACCCTTCTCTTGTCCACAATGTTGACATGACTGTTGCAGAACTCCCTGTTTCATCTACCTGAGAACTTAGTTCTAATTTTAATATTTGCTTTGTTCAGGGAAAATGCTACTTAGTGAATATCTACGCCAACCTTGAATAAAATAAAGAAGTAAAAACAGTAAATCGATAACACCAACATTTCTGAACATAGCAGGCATTTGCTATTTCCAAACACCAAGTATGCAGAAATTGGTCTTACAGTGGGAAATAGATGTAAACCTGAATTCTGGTAAAGTTGCCTTAATATGTGTAGAACCTAGCACCTTAAAACGGAGTTGTAGAAGACCTGTATAGTACAAACAATTTGTAGACAACAGCTTTGTCATTTAGAAGTATGCGCAAGAAATAACAAGAAGAATTCACCATTACTGGGATCTAAGTCTGAACTGGGCCCACAGCACATGTTGAAGTTTTTCACAGATGTGTACATTACACGTAAGAAATCTGGACCGGTTTACAAGCTGGCAGATGGTCTAAAATGAATACCCTGATCCTGAGTAACTGCCCTTTGTTTCGCTCCTCGATCAGTCTGCATGCCTGCTACAGTGGGTCCCAACAGGTAATAAGCGGAATCTAACCTCTGATGTGGTACAAGCACATTGTTTATTCCACCAAGTTTTGCATTGATCTTCAGGCAGAGGTTGGACAGAGTCTGAGGAGAGGTTTTGACCACGTTTTTCACCTGGACACACTGGGTGGCCATGCCTAAAAGGGTGTCCCCAACACGCTTGACTTCAGCTGTAAAGGGGAGAAAAAAAGGATTTGCTTGAAGAAGGCTTAGCTGATATGCAATACTGTCTATTATTGCAGTGAGTAAGATTTTTTTAAAAGAAAACACTAGGTTGCATAGCAACATTACAGAGGAAAGGGGGGTGGCCAAGAACCCAAAAATACACATGCACAGGCATTAGCCATGATGATTGTGCTGGGGATTTTGTTAAGTCTTGCCTTACTTACCGTACACAGGGGTCTTTCCAGGAAGAATCACAACAATTAGCTGCAGACCAACATAAGTCAACTTCAAGTGTTTGAACATGGGCTCCACGCTGTCCGCACCTTGTGCATATTTACAGAAGCACGGCTGGCCCTGGATTGGCATCCCGGCGTCCTTGGAGATTTTGCGCAGCTGGTCTGTAAAACTCCTACAGATACAAAGGAAGTGTTTAAAGCCCCTGGTACAGCAGCCCTACGACCTGAAATCCAAGCTCTGTTCTGCTGAGCTAAAAAGGTGGGGAGGCTGGTGCCTGAAATGGCTTTGGGAAAAGAACCAGATCCATTTCTGGAGAGATGTGACTGTGTCACAATTAAACACATTAGCTAAACAAAGTCATCCTGAACAACGACAATGAGGATAAACGGGAGAGAAATTCCCTTTATATCTTAGCAATCATTCAAGAGGAGTTTGCTAGGCTACTATTGGAAACTGATTCCTGAACCAAATGAATTTGGGCATGATGGAACAAAGCAGTTCTTATGACATATCTAACTACAATAAGTGAGCTAGATTGGCCATTTGTATCTAGGGCATGGGGAATATCTGTCATGATACTTTTGGAAACCTGAGGCCCCGTGCGACATAGTGACTTGTCCTGGCCTTGGGAGATCCAAGTTTATAGACCCACTGAGCCATGACCTTGTACGAGTCCCTCTCACTCAATCTCACATGGTCATTGTGAGGTTAAAGCAGGGAGGAGAGAGTTTTGTAGCTCTTTGGAGGAAAACCAGGAGATATGTGAAACTTATAAACAAACAAACAACGTATTCCCGTACTTATGTACTTTCTGTTTAGTCAGTTTACTGCATCCAAAGGTCGGCATGAAAGCAGAACACAATACGGCTCAGCAGGGGCGGCTCCACTATGAAACTAATAAAACTTAAGCTTCAGGGCTCCTAATCCTTTAGTCCACATTTTTAAAAAATATAGGATACGTCATGGAACAATCCCATTGGAAAAGGTAACAATGGCTACCCAGACCTCGCTGCTCATGGGTCCACCACTGCTGGTCAGAGAATGACACAGCACCACCCGTTTGGGGAAAAAAAAAAAGGAAATATCGCTTTGTTCGAATCGAGAAGCTACTTACTTCAACAAGTCCTCTCGGCACTGCTTCTGAGGAGCAAAGCAGGCAACGGCCCAAACTTTAATTTCAATGCCAGCGTAGAACTGCTTTCCTCTCATATCCCAGACACCTTGGTTTGGTGTAGCAACAGTCTTGTTCTAAAGGAGACCAAAAGCCAAATACATTCTTTCACATCTTCTTTTACCAAAAAAAAAACCCCAAAAATTTTAAGATAAAATAAAACTGAAAACTCTCTCCAACATTTTGGTAATCGCAGGTATTTTAGCTACACGTTTAGCACAGTATTCCACTTTCAAATAGTTCTACCTCCTGCATCTAAAAGCGGTAGAAGACTACAAACTTGGCTAGCAGTTAAAGGTGCGTTTGTGTTACCTCAAATTCTGTGGAAAACGTAGAGAGCTTACCCTGCCTCCATACTGCAGCATCGGTGCAGGTAACACCCGGCCTGTCAGCTCCGTCATCTCATTATGGACGACGATTCCAAACTCCTTCAGGTACGGATCAGGTCCCCCCACCATACTGTTACTCTTGACCTGGAGACAAAGAAAGAATGCCTTCAACACACAGGATGACAACTCCTGTGGAGATTTTATTTGTACAGGTAAGATCTGAGTCACTCATCACTTCCCCTCCTCAGGGCACTGCCACGCTTGAACAGATTCACAGCCGTCTCTGAAGGTTTTACAAGAAGTGGTCCAGAAGTAGCTGGATGTTGTGTCTCTAGATCTGAACTTTTCAAAGGCGTGTGCAAAAATAGTAAAATGTATAATATACACATTACCCCAAATTAACACATATTAAGTTGAACTACACAGGGAAGGCTGACACAGACAGATAGGTGTTTCAACATATATCTCAAACTAAATGTGGTTAGAGCATGTTGAATTTCAAGGAAAGGCATTCACAAAATGGACGGCACGACACTTCATGCCCTGCTCTGAACAGCAGCAGAGTGGATTTTAGGAGCCTGCACAATCATCAGAAGGGCCGTTCTCAGGGGACCTCAAAGGACCGAATGGGTCCATAAGGAAACAGACAATATTTCAGATACTAAAGTATTTATCGTTATACTTCTTGTGCTACGTGGCCAGAGATCACACACATTTGGGGAGCCAATCTGACAGTAGCTGAAATGGCCGACTCAACAAAATGAGTTGGAAGGCCGTTACTCTCTGCACACGGTGAACACCCTTATTTGCCACTGATGTCTTTGAAATACCTGACTCCAGTCAGAGGCACTCACTAGTCTACTGATTTCCTCCTGCCTGTCGGGTGCAGACCGCGCTGTGGCCTTGATCATAGTTGATGTCTGATTGTCTGTTAGCTTCTTGATACAACGCTGGCCTGCCACTATATTACATACCTAGGAGCAGAAGAACAGCATTGTAAACAAGCATGCTGCAATACGAGAATACTGGGAAGTAGAACGGCCAGGTTGTTTTACCTCAAGGGGTAAATATGTATGTTTCTGCTCCTGTCCCACTTGCAGACATGGAAGATGGGGGTATTTCAGCTGCAGGCTGTACTTCTGTTTAAAATACTGAGCTACTGTGCATTCCATAGCCTGTCCATTTTCCAACTGCAGTGGGAACCTGTGGGAAGAAGCAGATACTGTATTTTATTAACTCTGTAAACCTCCCAGACTAGAGGGTTTTCACTAATGGGGCAGAATAACACCCAAACAAACAAACAAACAAACAAACATCCTGCTTTCTATTGTTGGCTCTGAACTGCCTTGCACTGATCCTGTGATTTACAGATTACTCATCCTGTTATCTGACAATCGAGTATGGGGTAGCTTGCGAGATGCTTACTGCCAATTCAGCCATCCAAAAGCTATAGTGAAAAAGTATCCAAACAGACGGTTGCAAAGCATGCTACAAGCATACTATGTAAGGTGCTCCCACACGAGCCTGCCAGGCAGCATGGATCAAGAGGGCTCCCCCAGCTTCTCATTTGCAAAGGCAAGGTGGATGGCTATCAGACACAGACTCCTCTGTTGTTATACACAGACAATAAACTCTCTCCCAAGTCTCTGAATAGCTCAGAGGTTATAAATGTAATAGGACTCTTTTTAAAGTTACGGTAGATATACAGTTGTTTTTAGCGTTATTATCTGTGCTGAAGAAAGAACGAAAAGTAAGTCCCATAGGCCGGAATGTTGTTGCACAAGGGACAGAGAGCAATGCTCCACCTGTACAATCTCTAGCTTACCTATTGAGTAAAGTGGAGGATCACTCCATTGAAATGAGTGAGGCTCATGTCTGGGAAGCAAAGGTCCTGGGTACCTCCTTGGACCAAGCCTGGAAAATTACTGCACCTTGGACAAACGGTTCAAATAACAAGACCTAGCCCTTCAAGCTTCTCAACAGGCCTCTTTTAACACAAATATACTTTCAACAATTAGCAAAGAATGGGCATACATACGTCTGGTGGCTGGCTGGTCGCCTAGTAACATTGCAAACTCTGTATTTTCTCTTCATCTGACCACAGTGTGTAACCTCTACTTTTAGACCTGCAGGTCCATAAAAAACACAAATGTGAAGGAGACAATGCAAAGCAAGAGAGGCAGGATCAATTTTTCATGCAGAAACCTGTGTTCACATCTTTGATCTCTATAGATAAATTACTGTAAGTTGATAACTACATTAGACAACTGCCTATGTTATTTGGTTTGGAGCTTCAAAAGCTCAACAAGGCTTATAAAAACCTGTTTCAAATTAAAATATATGCTGATTCATCCCAACAATTAAAAACTAAATCTTTCGATTTTATCCAAAACTGGGCCAAGGTAAAAAGTCCATGTGCTTCCTTTAGCCTGAATAGATTTTGCTTACGGTGAAGAGTTCCACAGTACCAAACAAACAAACAAACAAAAACCTAACACAATGCAGGATGGTTTCAGGCTTAGTGGTATTTGGAGCAGGTCCACCAAAACAAAAACAAAAAAAAGGGACTTGGCAGTGATGCGAGATTTTCAAACTGGGAAAATTTCCAATATTAATTTTTCCATGTACCATATTTAAAGAAACATCAAATTCATAGGCAACAAAGAAACACAGGACGTTATTTTATAGTCAGACCACTGCTGTGCAAGTATTGTTCATGTCCCCTAAATGGTAAATCCGAATCTTGGGGAAAAGGTCTTCTTCAAAAATGAAGGATGAATTATTATTTATTTTATTATTATTTGTAAATATTCATGCCCAACTGCTTTGCTTCCAATAACAAGACAACATCAGGTATGTTCCCAGTAGGATGGTGGTACAAGGATGGATACCGAAACAGTAGAGATGAGCACGAATTTTGGTTCGGAGATTCATATCAGTTCGTATACATGCCACCACAGTTGCTACTTGTTCCCTTTTCCTGCCTCTCCAGCCAATGACCCACTCACCAGTCGGAGAGTGCTCCTCTCCTCCTCCTCCTCCTCCTCCTCGCTGGATGTTTGACCAGTCCTTGGCAGGAGCATAGGTTTGCCTGTCCTGCCTCCTTGTCTGAGTGGGTGATCAGTCAAGGAGGTGGGGCAGGGAAGCCCATGCTCCTGCCAGACTGGTCAAATAGCCGAAGAGGAGAGGAGAGGATCACGTGCTGGCTGGTGAGTAGGGGAACCAGCCCGGGAGGCGGGGCATGGGAATGTGCAGCGCTGATGGTGTTGTGCGTACAAATAGGCATAAAGCTCCGAACCAAGGTTTGTGCCCATCTCTACAAATCAGCCTTGATCTGAAACTGAAATACATGGTAGAAGCAACTATACAAGCAGTGATAATCAACTACATAATGGAGTTTTAATGATCCTAGTGGAAAGGAGTTAAAAGAGCTCACTCAGTGAGCTAAAAATTGAGTTTTCAGTATATTTTCCTTCAAAATGTAAACGGCACATGAAAGTTAAAAGATAAGGATTTTAATTACAAACAGCTTCCTCAAAGTTCTGAATGTATCCGAATATATATTTATGCCACCTTTTCCCCCTAATCAAATATTTCCATTCAACAACATATGGCCTTTGGAACACTGAAAAGCTTTATTCAGTAAACATTAATAAAATAAATTCTCTAATTAAGTTCATACTATAGAGTGTTCCAGAAAATTTAATTAATTAAGTTACTTATGACTAACTTATTTCCTGTAATTTCTGTGCATATTATTAAATCTGACTAAGTTTAAATCTAACCCTGCTATTTAAAAAAAATGCCATAAAATGTATCCCAATGGCCCAGACTGTCCTATAATTTTCCAAAACTTGGAACACAATGAAGAACTGTTAAAAACCATTTTATCAAAAGTCAATATACACGAAAGGAAAAAAAATCTGTTTATTCCAAAGATTTACCTCTGATTTCTTTGGTAAATTTAACACGCTGGGAATCCGTAAGGGGTTTTGTTTGTTCATTGATGTTCTGAATATCCAAGACCTCACACATGAACTCAATAATCGGCTGGGCACGATAGAATGCAGTAGCTGATACTAAAACAGAAAAAAAAACACCACCAAGTGAGACAAGACTCATGTGAGAGGTTCAAGATAATTTAACCAAAAGGCTTTCTTCCCATACCATCTATGTTGAGCATCATATTCCACATCGCCGGCCTGACAGACTGGTGGAATCCAAACCAGACTTCCCTGCCGCCTCCCAAGGGGTGATAGTATCCTTCAGGGGGAGAGAAGAAGGAACGGCCCACCGGGGTGTATCTGATGAACATGTGAAAGTTTATCAGTTTTGTTTTCCTTACATAATTATTTCAGTTGAGAAACATTTGTAGAACAAATGTTACAAGTATTAAGCATTAAATAAGTGGGATCTACAAGAGCGTTGCAGGACGAATTTGCTCCAGCAGCTTACTGTATTCTCTAATGGGGGCAGACTGTTCCATCTTTCTGGTACTCACTCCCCGCAAGTCTCAGGTAATAAAAATCTGCACTCACTGGATACTCAGTCCTCATTAAAGTGTTTGGGTTTTTCTTCCCCACTCCCTTAGGGTTCTTTTCAAAAGTTTCCCTGTAATTCTGCAAATGCTGGATTTTCTCTAACCCTGCCAGTGCCTCCTCCTATGCTGTGTGGTGAAATTTTAGTTACAGAAGGAAAGGCATGGGCTCAGCATTAGTGTATATATGATGATCTATCATACAAATGTTACAGCTTGTTCAAGTCTACTCAAAAAGTATTAAAATTTTGCATGTTCATTTGGTATTTCTGCAGGAGCAGTGTAGAATTTAGAAAAATACACTCAAGCAGTATTTGAATTAGCCTCCCAGCCGCTCACCTCATAGAGGGCAGATGCCGTGTGATGACATCAAGTGCCTGTACAGAGTCTTCTGGGACTTCATTTAGATGCCCCGCCAAAGCTTCCAGGAGCAGCTGAAGGCTGACCACCGACACCCACTGAACGGACACTTTAAAGGTTTGGTCTTTCCCTTCCCCTGGCAGCGTGACCTCCATATCCACCTGAAGTGTCAAAGACAAACATCAGTCATGCAACTGATACTTGCACCTTTTTCTTTCAGCTTTGATAAGCTATTGTCTTTAGGATGACTGAAACTCTAAGAACAGTACTTAGAGCCCAGCAACAGACTATTTTAGCTACAGCAGATATTTCTGCACCAAATGGATCTGCGGTAGGCTCTTTAAAAACATTTTGAAGCATTCAGAGTAAAGATGTGAAGCGTAACGCAACACTGCCCAAGTGGAAGTCAGTTCCTGCAATTTCACCCATGGGCCCTTGACAAGGGGGAAAAGGCAATGGATTGAAACCATAAGAACGGCACAACAATCCTGGCTCCAAAATTCCATAAAGGCATCTTCCCACAAGCAAAACAGCCGATCACTACTCTCTGGAAATACAATAAGGTCACACTCAAGAAAGGATTCAAAGCCATTTTAAAGCACGCCTACATTTCATGTTACAACTGAGCCATGTGAAAAGATCTCTTTAGGCAACACCACCATGCTACTTAACAAGTTGTCCTCTGATGACAAAAGAAAATACTGTAGTTGAAGATACAACAGAGTGTTCTATCCAAACAACAGTAGTTTAAAACTTAGATTAACCAGCTACTTATTTCTTTGTATTCCTGTGATATCGTTAGTCAGACTGAACATGCACATGCAGGCATCTTTTAGATGTTGCCCCTGGTCCACAAACAGCATCTTCCGAAGGACAATTATGAATTCACTTACCCTATCCCTACCAATAGGCAGAGGATGCGCAGTGTACATGTTCCTTTTACCATCATACCCAGGTTGCCGATCCCCAAATATCTGCATCTTGAAGTGTCTCACCATAGTATCCACCACCTCCCTGAAAAGAGCTGCATGTTAAACTGAGGTCACAGGAGAAAAGAGGCAGAATTTGTGGTATACAAACTCTGAACAGCCTCATGAACCTTACGTATCATTTAAGCTGCCTATACAGCCACAGTTAAGAAAAAAATAGAAGAAAATGTGACGTTAGCTCAGGAACAAACTCCATCAGATTATCATCGAATCTGCTGCTGAGAGCACAGATGCAGGATTGCTGTATTACACATCGAATTTCAGCATTCCAGTAATCAGGTGATTTTAGTTTTTACTCAAATAACCTATTTAAAACTGCAAGCGATAGCAAATGGAAAAATGTTGAAATCAAGCTGGCTAGGGGCTATCCAGCTGACCTTACCTGTTCACTCTCCGGGGACGTTTTTCTGGTTTGATATCCACATCGTAATGATAAACATCAATTTTAGGAATCTGCACTTGGAAATGATTAGCTAAAAGACGGATCGGTTTTCCAACAGTTCCCAGGCCGGGGCGGCGGGGAGGCTGAAAGAGGCTGGCTGGTGGCCCTGTGAAGAATGGAAGGTTTTAGAAGATGCATCAGTATCCCATCTACTCTAGCCATTCCAATTCCATTTAAGGCACTGACCCATGTAAGAACAGAGCCTGAATTTCTCTACATAGAGGTCATGAGGTTTATCACACACGTCTCCGAATCAGGTGGCAATTCCTACCAATAGTCACTGCTAGAGTATACAAAATTAAGAGTGTCAACATGATCCCTCTCATTGTGCCATGTCTCATTTTACATTCTTTTCTACAAAACCAAAGACTGGTAAGTGACTTCTATAGTTCTGCACAATTTCTTCTCACTTCACAGCATCAATAAGAAATATATTTCAAGATCACTTTCTAACTTGAAAAATTATTTGCTAAGAATTTAGAAATTGGGGAGAGCAGTTTTACTCCAACTCATATAGCTGGTGTGAAAACAAACAGGCAGGGAAAAAATAAGGGGAACTGATTTACAGTTTTTCATTTCTTTTAATCTCATGTGTCGGGGTGTGACTCCAGAGAGAAAAGCCAGCCTGTGTGGGCTTGGGCAAGCAGCGTAGTCCCAGGGCACCCCCAGAAAAAGGGAATGGGAAAACCCTTTCAAGTCTTAGAAGACTTATGGCATGACAACTTTTTTAAAAAATAAAGAACATTCTTAAGCATTTTTAAAATTGCAAAGCAACTGAGAAACTGAAGATTGTTTAAATACAAAGTTTTGCACACACAGAAAGATTGTGTCAACATTATACTGTCTTTCATTGGTTCCTAAGAATATTGTTCTCAAAATAATCATAAATTTTAAACTTCACAGTCTGATCCATTCACTGTGTTACTAACTAATTTTATGGAATGATACATTTTTAACCATGGAAAGATTTTCAGTGGAAAAATATAGTTGTGAAAAGCTTTCTGCTACACAAAAGTTTCCATTGAGCACCACTGTTTTCCTCTAAGCTAAAAAAAAAAACCCAAAACACCGCCATACATACAAAAACACCTTTTCTTCAGAGGGAAAATGTTTCAACCCTTTGTATCCGGTACTCGTGTTCTTAAAAGGTCACATCACATGCAATAACCCCAAGATGCTCTTGGCTGTCACGGAACAAGGGCAATCAAAGTTTACTGTGCTTGTTTGGAGGCGCAAGAGAAGATGATCCTATGCTAATTGGTCTGAGTTAGCATAGCTTTGTAGACCACTGATCTGCTCAGAAAATTACTTGGAAAATATATTCATGCTTTCCAGCATGAGCAATCTTTTAGAGCCAAAGTTTACTGCTTATCAGACGAGCTCAACAGCTCCCCAGCATCTGAGAAAACTGTATCTTCATACAATATTGTTTCCTCTTAAATATTTGAAATGTATTTCCCCCAGTAACAAAACCCCTGCAAAACCAGATTTTCCACTATATATCAGACAAGGAGCCAAGACTTTGGTAAAAGCATATGCCAAAAAAGTATTCAATTAACCCACAGCTGATCAGCTGATATCTAGAACAAATATATTCAGCTCTCTTTATCATTCAGAAGAATAAGCATATTTTCCACCTGAATCTAGATCTTCCCCTATTTCAGGTACATTCCTTCCTTTCAGAAGATCAGTTAGAGATTGGTGGGAAGCAGAGGAGACCTAATGGACAGCAAGATGGGTTTGATCTTGAAACTCCCAAGCTCAAATATCTATCCTGAAAGGATCATCGTGATAAATAACTTTAGGCAAGGTGACACACCAACATCTTGTTGTAATGACGAAGATGAGAAAATACAAAAACTGACAAAAAAACAAGAAAAGTAATTTTCCAAAGCATAGCATCAGTAAACAAGGAAGGTCCAAAATGGAAATAAGCATATCATAGTAAAAAAAAAAAATTAGATATTTGGCCTAAGCAAACCCTATCAGAATTGGAACATATCCAGGTTTCAATGGGCTGACAACTTTCAGATGAACATCACCATGTGGCAGTTTGATTAATATGGTTTCTGTACTACTCTTCAGTATAAACCTCATTAAGAGGACAAACATAGATTATAACAGCAAACAGAATCAGTCTATTATATTGAATGCAGACTGAGTTCATCATGCTTTAATCTCAGCTAAATCATGATTTACAGAAAAGAGGATCATTCTAGACTGGATCCAACTCATTACCTTGTGGGAGGGTTTTGTGTCAGTTTTTGTGTTTTCTCATCTTTGTCCTTACAACAGGATGTTGGTATGTCTCTTTGCACAAAATTGATTATCAGGGTAGATATTTGAGCCTGGGGTGTGTGTCTCCAAATCAAACCCATCTGGCCACAAACACGTCTTCAGACGCAAATCAAAGAATCGGCTCTAATTTGAAAAGCCCAGACTACTTTGGTCTCAATTAGGCAACATCCTATCCCACATGTACCTTCCTGACCTGCACACTCTTCCAATGAGGCCAGCAAGGATCTGCTTTGAATTCTACTTTATGACAACCATCACCTAGCCTCCCAATAAAGGTTTGGTATTGCAGACCCATTACTTAGTAAAGGGAGATCCATACTGAAATTTCCTTGGTGGACTTTTGCACCCCATTCTCAGGTTTTCCCTGAAAACTGAAGGCCATATTTTATAGATAGAGTGGATCTCTTTGGTCAGTCGTGGATCTTGTTTCCGCTGTGTAAAAACTATATGAATAGCAGTATATAAATTTTAAAAAAATTAATCTTAGCATAAAACAGTCAAGAACAGCAACATTCAACTGTGAGGATATTTGTGCATATTTAAGATTTTATGAAAAATAAAATTTTGTGTTTAAACTAAAACAATGTCCTCTAATTCATCAACAGAATTGATAATGTGAAGTTTTAACTGCAGATAATTTACCCTGTTTACTACAACAGTTGCAATAAAGAGGAATTATGAGGCTGGAGATGGTCTGAGGCATGTGAAAACAGCACAGATATGCTAGCTCGCTTCTTGTGGAGAATTTGAGTTTTTAAACTGTTAATATTTTATTTAACAACACGAGCTGCAAGCAGCCTACAGCTCACAGTGCTGGAGGCCACCTTTAAAGCCCTAATTATTTGGCACCTGGTTATCTGAAGGCTTGCCTTCTACTGCACAAGTTCTGCAGTTGTCATTGTGGGGGTGGTGGTATGTGTGCTAATGGTATCAGGTCAATCTTTCTTTATTTGTCTAGGCATTCAAGAGTATTATGTACCCTTTTAAACTGTGATTTGACCCATTCTATGGAATAAGCACAATTTCACATAATTAAACTGTATGTCAGACATTTTAATAGAAGACGGTGGTTTAGGGGGGAAACGCTATGTCCCAAAGAACAAAGTTCATTCATAATCAATTCCAATTCATTACTTTTTCTCTGATCAATTTAAAAAATCTCTTTACATTGAAGCATCTATCCATGTACCTCACAACATGCTTTTCGATGAACATGTTAATCAAAAAGTGCCAAAATATCTGGCATAGCACTTCACAAGTAAATAATTAAAATTCAATACAATAAAAATAAAATGATTAAAATACAATTAAAATACAATTAAAATACAATTAAAATTCATGCGTTCCTATGGGCAAAAAAAGTCAGAACAAAGTCCAATTTGGTTTACAAAGGGTTTATTAAGTGCTCTTTAAAGCTATAGATATTGTGCAGATGATTTTAAAAATTTCAATCAAAATTTTTTAACTTTTTAAACATCATAGAAAAACATTTAAAAATCAGCAAACATGAGGCAGAAACAAAAAACGGAAAACATTCTTCTTGTGAAGCACGGCCATAGGAACATTTGTCTTGTGAATCATCAACCCCTCATTGCCAAAACCATTTGTCTTGCAAGTTTTTTGTCCTGCAAGGCATTTGTCTTGCGAGGCACCACCGTACAGTACAAACAAATCTGCATGGATTCCATAGGGAATCCCTATTATGTGAACTCTTGCGTTCCTTACAGGCCTCATGTGTGGATCAAGTTGCATACACACACTACCCCTGTGTTCTTTAGAGGAACCTACTTATGAAGTCCCGCAACCTGCTGTTCCTCTTTTCTGAAAGTGAAAAAAGGAAATACAAAAGTTCTGTTAAAAGTAAAGTGTTACCACTTCAATTAAGTTCATCTCAATCAATCTTTAGTTATATTTCATAATATAGAAGTTAGGAGATTCCTTTCAGTATTCACTATCATTGGGACTGTTGAAGAGGAGAATATAATTCCATGGCTTCCTTTTTTTAACTTGTAGCAAAAGGTTGCCACCTATGCTTTTTGTTAATAAGGAAGGGGGAAATGCTGAGATCTGCTACTTACTCTATATCGAAATGTACAGTCTGCTTTTCTGTCTTGACAGATACCCCAGAAGGGGCTTACTGAGAATGAAAGCATAAACTAAATGACAAAAATGTAAACACAGGTTTGCTCACTCATTAATCACCTTCTTCCAATTCAAAATGACGCGTGTATGAGCCTCCAGTAAGTATTAAGCAGAAATATGTCAAGACACACTCTCTTGGATCCACACCTTGCTTTGGTGAGTATGTCAGAGAAGCTGAGAACAATACTGTCAGGAGGCTAGACTTGATAAGAGTCCAGACTCCTAATTCACAAAAAAGTTGCCTTCTGTCAGAAATTATTGGATAGCACATAATAATAAAACCTGGTGGCAATAAACTCAAGAGTCCCATCAGTTACGGAGTCCTTGGTTCAGAGACTTAAATGCCCCAAGAGTAAAGGTCTGGAGATCTTAAGTGCCACATCCAGGGCTACCTCCATAAGGTTACTCAGGGAGACTGTGAATGTATGACAAACAGCACTCTACTCATTCTGTCCTGATTTCGCAACATTAGGTATACACATTAAACAAAAGTCATTTCATAAGCAAGGAGACAGTATCCTCAAAGACCACCCCTCCTTACCCTGTGATTCTACAGTACAATTAAGAGTAAACCCATTTGGCAGAACCAGAAACTGGAGGACCTGGCCTGCTGCTGGAAGACACGGAGGAACATGTCAGCACTTCATTTAGCAAACCTCTGCTACCTAGCCTTTTGCTTCATTTCATACCTTGTGCCTTCATGTGGACTCACTTGGCATTTAAAAGAAACAAATGAAAAAGCAAGGGGAACCTAAACAGGTTCCACAGTAAAGCCAAAGACTAAGAGAGTGAGTTGCTGCTCTAGTTCTTCCTTTACTACATTTTGCCTCTCCATCCAGATAAAACAAATCAAGACCATTACTTCCTACATTTTAATTCTTGAACCACCGGCACTAATTTCTGTTCAATGCATCCACATCTCAAATACACCAGATAAGAAACAGAAGAAAGGAGCTCGGAGTTGGGGGGAAGAAGAAAATTGTATCCCCGATAATCCCTCAGTCATAGTCCTGCTTGTAACAACATATGTATATATTTTAGATTTATATACTGCCCATCTAGAACGGGTTTCATAAAACCTGGAACTTTAAAAGCATGAAAAAAGAATTGGCCAGTTGTTTAAGCAAAGCGACCCCTAATAAAAATTTCAAGCCTGCTGTCCATTCTTTTATTACAGACCTGCAAGACAAACCTTTTGATGCTGTCCCATATACATTGACCTGCCTCTAACAGATGCCTCAGGTTACTATTCCCCCAAATATAACTATGTCAATGATATACACAGCATCATCTGGCTTAAATGGCTTCCACCACATTTCTAGGAGAGGATCTGATGCAGGGATGTGCAACCTACCATCCTCAAAACGTTGCCCCCACAACCCCTATCAGCATGGACAGTGGTCAGGAACAATGCGAATTTAATCCAGCAAGTTTGCCCCTTCCCAAAAAGAGAGCCTTCATGCCTTAAGCGTCCTGCCTGACCGAAGATGCAGCATGACTACCCTTGCTCTTTTTCAGTGAGGAGGGGAGAGGCAGGTACTGAAAAGCTCTGTGGGCAACAGTGGCAGGTTCTTGCAGGCTTGCTACTGGTCAGTTTGCCAAGTGCTTTGTTACTGGCATCCAGCCTGGTGCTGAGGAACCATCTCCAATCCCAAGATTGGCTGTCTTCCTGTTTTCTTCATAAGCACCCAAGAAACAAATACTCTCTGAAGCTGTTGACTGCTAGAAGGCAAATAGAGAACGTGGGGAGGACTCGAGGTGGCAACGGTCACGTTTGTTCACCAGGTGGATCTAAAACATGACATTCCGTTTTATTTTTATGTACTTTATTACTGTGAGGAAGCTTGCGGGGGGGGGGAAGTGTGATGGGGGAAGTGTGATGGATTGAAAAGTGAGATAAAAATGGAAAATGCAATACATAAGTGACTCATCCGACACCACTAAGTAAGAGCTTTTAGCATTCACACCTTTCAGATGCATGTCAAAAAACAGTATGTTTAGCACTTTAAAGGTTCTGCAGCTACAAATAATGAAGAAGCAGGTTAAGAGTGGCATGCTTCCGATCAGGAATTTAACACGTATACAAATGAGAATGCTAGGCTATCCAAGCCCAAGCAAGAATGTTTTATTAATCATATGTAATTGTTTATCAAATGTCCAAACACTCAGGTGCTGCAGAAATTGCTATTCTACCACTTATGGGGCAAGCATTCATTGTATGATAATGTATATATAAAACTGTCTAGGCTGTTGCTCATTTTATTCCATTTTATAATTTATGCAAAGTATGTCGTTATGTGTGCATATATGCACTGCTTTTGCATTCTGGTCCCTTCAAAGACAAGAACATGATATAAATGAAACTACAAAAAAATAAAGAAAGGCCTTTTCCAGTGGGCTTACAACCCAGCTCAGACAATACATCTGAAATAAAACTAACAGCAATTAACAGTTGGGCAGCACAAAACAAAAGGTTGGTGGGAACAAACAAAACTTTTTTTTCAAATAAATAATAAAATATTATAAAGCAGATGCATTAACATGCAAAGCAAAAGGCCCCAAAGAAGGCAAGAATATCTACTGCATCCCTAAAACTGAAAACCAAAGACTAACTTCACTGCTGCCTTAATAAAATTTTTTTTTCTAGGTTCCATCTATAAAGCATGCTGGTCATGTCATTTGGTGATGCTCCACAAGATCACTAAGACATCCCATCATAACAGTCAACCGGTGTCTTTTGCAACTAGCATAAGATTTTCCTGCATGCCTCCAAAGAGCCTTTGTGAGCTTGTCATTCTCTTTAATGTCAACGAGGCATTCAGTTCCTCACCACCTCCAATGGCTACCCCACCACTACCATTGTGAAAGGTACAAAGGGGAAAAAAAACAGACAGGGTTCTACCATGCCACAGGTTTGCCCACCTTTTCTTAAAATCTGTAGCAGAAACCATCTCTTTACATGCCTGAGCATTGCACTACGTATGTGTGCTCGGCATTTTGCAATTTCCAGGCACACAAGTAATATATTTCTTGCTAAACTCAATATTATGAAATGAAAATATTATAAAGACACCCTGTGCTAAATTTTTCCATAACACTCTCATGTGGGTACACACTCAGCCCAGAAGTCATTAAATGGTTGGTCACTCAATAGCACACCTAAAAGACTCTGGGTGGCAAAGCCAAGCCAAACAATGCACCGAAAAGCTCTCAGGTAAGAAAGACTCGAGTCCACCTGCTTTCAGGCGTCCTCCGAAGCACAAAACTGGTCATAAAGCATGTTTTCCTCCTTCTCTGGCTTCTGATGACCAACGTCAGACACGCCACCTGGCACCTCTCTCTCTCTCTCTCTCCCTTTCCAAAACACCCTTCTAAAGCCATTTCTGCAGGCTGCCCTCCCTGAAATCCCACTTCCACCCACCCCCACCCCACGGAATCCCCTTCCCAGTCCCCACACCACACAAAACAAGGCATGCCAGGGCAGAGACCCCCCCCTTCCCCTCTCTCTCAGCTCCCCCCACTCCCCATCGTGAGCTCCTGCCCATGGGGGGCCTGGGCCAGACCCACAGCACGTCCCCATCCTTTAAAAAGAAGACACCCCCACCCACCCAGCCCCACACACATACCCTACTGTACCTCCAGTTCCCAAGGCCCCTTGGCCACCCTGACCCCTGACCCCCCCTCCCCAACTGGGGTCCTCTCCCTGCCCCCCCTCCTCAGACCCCTCTTGGCTCCTCCCCACCCACACCTGAAGGCCCGGCCCGGCCCCTCCCTCCGACCCACCCACCCACCTGAGGGGGGTTTCTCCCCCCCTTCCCCCCTTCCCCTTCCCCTCCCCTCTCACCTGGTCCCAAGGCCTCCATGGCGACGGCGGCGGCGGCGGCGGCGGCGGCGGCCTCGCTGCGGTCCCCCCCGGCCCCAGGCGCCACGGGCCCCGCAGCTCCGGCCGCCGCCGCCGCCGCGGCAGCAGCGGCGTATCTCTTAATTTCGGGAATATTGGCTCCGGGGGGGAGGCTCTGCCCGCCAGGAACGGAGGGGTGGGGAGGGGGGGAGGCGGAGGAAGGGGCGGTAGCGGTGTGTGTGTGTGGGGGGTTCTCTCGCTTCGCCTCACAAACAAGACACCCCCCCTTCCCTTCCGTCCCTCAGCAACGGCGGCGGCGGCGGCCCGCCCGCCCGCCCGCCTCAGCAGCGACGACCCTCCCTCAGGGGCCCGAGCGCGGCCGCACCTCCCTCTCTCTCTCCCCCCCCTCACGTTCGCTCGAGCGCGCGCCACAGGGGGAAGCGAGGTGTGTGTGTGTGCGCGCGCGCGAGTCTGTGAGGGGAAGAAGTGCGTTTGCGGCGCGCCCCCGCGGAGGCGCTGGCCCGCCCGCCCGCCCGCCCGCCTGAGAGAAGGAGCTCTCCCGGGGCTTCAAGAAGGACGGTTGAAAGGCTGGCTGGTGGAAGAAGGGGGAGGAGGAGGAGGCAGGCCCGGAGGGGAGGGGAGGGAGGGGGAGGGCGTGCTCGCGCCCCGCGCGCGCACACGCGTGGAGATTGAGAGAGAGAGAGAGAGAGAGAGAGCTCGCGGGACGGGGCCGCGCCGTCGTCGCCTTCTCGGCCCCCTTCAGCTGTCACTTCGGGCGCGCGTGCGCAGGCGCCCCACGGGGAGGAGGAGGAGGAAGAGGCCACGCCCACTCGCGAGCGACCTGAGGGAAAGAAAAACACTGTACTGGAAGGCGAGGCGGGTGGGGAGAGGGGAAGCAGGGATCGGGTACGCGCACGCGCGGCCCCGCCTGCCTTCGTCCTCCCCTCGCCTCAGATGGGACTGCTGAGGGGGCGATGCAAGAGCTTGGGAACGTTACCTCTCTCTCTCTCTCTCTCTCTTTGTGTCTCTCTCTCAGCAAATGTGACTTTAATACCAAGGCTACTACTGTATTTGGAGCAAACCCATAAGTAGACATGATTCGCTGGAGAAGACAATATCGCTGGGAAAAGCTGAAGTGACAGGAAAAGAAAAAAAAAGGCCAAATGAAAGGTCGACTCAGTCAGCAGAAGGAGCCTCACCTCACACCTTGGGGTTCCAAAACCTTACAAGTCACTCCCTTGTAGGGTTGCCATGTGTTGGAAATGACGTGACAACATTAAGGAGGGTTACATACTTTTATATTCAACACAACGTACTGTATTGGTTTTCGTGACAGCTTAAAGAACAGAGAGAGTTCTGTGCCAACTTTTTCCTGTTGGGGCCAATTTAAAGGAAACTCGCCAGTATGGCCTTACTATTGAGAAGCTCTATGTATGACATCCATGCCTTTTCTGATACTGAAGGGAATCTCCATCATGAAGAGCACTGAGGGATCCGTCATCTAGGCAGTGGTCAAACACCCACACACCTTTGAAGCCAATCGCACTGGTGGCAATCCTCATATCTCGGGCTAGCCAATTCCATATTTGAACAGCGCTCTGTGTTAATCTGAAGACTATCTTCTACGTGCTATCCTTACCACCTTGCACTACCTGCTACCTCACCATCTTATCATGAATTCTGCTCATGAATTTATTTATTTATTTTCCTATTGACCAATTCTCCTTGGCTTATGACAACTTCGTCAAATGCCTTGTAATTCTTACTCACTTTTCCCTAGCTCCTGAAGTGATGATTAAAACAGAAATCCTAAAATGAGATCTACCTGTATGTCCCACTAGAAGAAATCTCCACACATAATATGGCAACTGCTTGATAACTTGATTAGATCTTCTTAGAGTTCTTCCGCCCATAACCCATTATTGTACCTGAATCATTATTGCTGCGGTAGCCATAATATGTTACATCATTTTTAATATGCAGACAATCATGTACAATTGTACTCTTGTCAGTACAGAATGTCAAACTGAGAAACAGCCACTTTCTCTTCACTCATGCTGTTTTCTCCTCCAGTTTGCTTTCCCACAGTCTCTTCTATGTCTGTCGATTCATTGCCCAGTTTCCTTTAATGTTCTTATACCAGCATGTACAGAAGCCTGCAAAGCCTCAGGCTGCGTGACCACGTGATGCCATAACCAAATTCTTTACAAGAGGCTCTGAAGGTTCATGCAGTCATGAAATATCACCTATTGCTCCCATGACATAGGAAGTGGTTACGAATGCTGGGTTCTTGACAACGGGTAAACTGGAATCAGCCTTGTGCATTTATTCTTTTTCTCATCTTCAGATCATTGCAGATTTCCAAAATCCACACTATGCTGTCCCTCGGCTTTGCAACGGCAGACCCTTTTAACCAGCGACATCAGTATTTTTGCTTGGCCCTTCTGCTTTAAGGCTTCCCAGAAACAGAACATCACAGGAACTAAATTCTCAGATCCATACCCCACTGGACGGCAGGAATGGGTTTAAGACCTTGAAAGCATTTTCTTAAGTTAAATGTGACCTAGTAAAACAGAAAATACACTCAACAGCGCTACCTTCAAATATTACCTATATCATAAACTCGCACATTTAACAACTCATTGTCTCTCAGACTCATCTCTTTCCAGCGACCCTGTTAGGATAATAAATAGTAAGTAGTAACAAGAGTAGTTGACTTGCCTTCTATTATTGCTGTAAGAATTTGAGAAGTCACATAACATTAAATATTAAAGCTGAAAGACACAATGTCAATATGATCAATATCTCCTTGCTTTTCTAGAGAGGTTCCATGATCACCCACATTCTAACTACAACATGACATGCTAGTTTGACCAAAATACTGCCCTATAGAACCCTAGAGGCGGAACTGTTACAGTGATATAGGCCAATAAAAGGAAGTGGTCTGGGGGGATTTCCTGTCTCATTATAAACTTGTTTACGACTATTGAGTCTACGCATATTTACCTGCTTTTAAGGCCTACTGCAGATTTACTTCAAAGTACGTAAAATTACTCACACGCCATTTATAGAGATGCACTTGCAAGCATACTCAATAGGAAGTAGCTTTACTGTTACTAAGACTCAAGTAAGCCTTCAATGGCTGATGGTGCAACCCCCATCGCCCATTTGATCTATGACCCCTAGGATCATAACCTCAAATTCTTTTCATTTCTAAACATTTCACTGTTTGTAATTAACTGAATTGTGCCTGTGTACGTGTGTAGATTCATAATCCACTGATAAATGTTACAGCTCTTCTCACTGGCATGAATGATTGATTAGTACCCAGCAGCTAATAGTTAACATGGAGAGCAGAGATCAATAGCAATCATGGGATGTCACTCAGAATTTGGAAGGAATGAGAGATGTTGGTAGAAAGAAAATTAGCTGGTATCATTAGCCCTTGAGCAATTCAGCATGCAGTAGTTCTCAGTTCTGAAAAGACACCTCACATGTACCTTTCCATAACACAATTTGTTCTTAAAGCTGTGATTCTAAATATATTTTCCGGGAAGTAAGCACCACTGAATACAACAGGCCTTTTTTTAAAATTCCAAATAAACACATAGATGAGTGCACTGTAACCATCTGGAAATGCAGTCCTGTGTTTACTTCAGAGCAATCCCATTAATTTGAACAAGGGGACTTTATAACTGATGTCCACCAGATTGCAGAAGTGTGGACGCTTATTCTATTATATGCTGTTTGGCTTCTTGCATCTTATACTGTTTATACAGTGGACCCTCTACTTACGGAATTAATCCGTATTGGAATGGTGGCTGCAGGTCGAAAAGTCTGTAGATCGAGTCTCCATTGATCTATAGTACAATGCATTGAAAACCGATTAATCCGTAACCGGCCGTTTTTGTTCTGTTTTTGTTCCATTTTGGTTTTTTTCTGGTCTGTAGGTTGATTCTCCGGCTGCAAGTTGAACCTAAATTTTGTGGCCAGAGAAGTCTGTAAGTCGAGCTGTCTGTAAGTCGAGGGTCCACTGTATGGGCATAAGATAACTGGGCCAGAATTCAAAAGAACCATTCAAAGTACCATAGTTGAACATTTGAGTTCTCTGTTTGTTTATATGTAATAAACTCGGACCTGATAGATTTTATCTCATACCATAGTTAGTCTACGCTTCAGAAACAGGAAACAGTTTTGCTCCCATATGCCTCTAGTCTAAAGGTCAGCAACTTTTGGCTCACCAGATGTGCTGGATGCAACTTCCAAACACAGGCCTAAATATCTGGAACATGACATGTTCCCGACCCCTACTCTACTGTACAGTCAAAATGGTTCAGAGGAATCCAAGCCATAAGGTAAACAGCAGTTTCTGTATCTGTTTTAGCCAAGCAAATTTCACTATGTACCATCTCCAAAGCATCCTGTCCTCAAATGCCCTGCTCAGCTCTTTTGAAATCAAGCCTTGGTTTCCTTTAGGGAGTCCATCTTGTATTTGGTCTTCCTCTTTTCTTGTTGCCTTCCACCTTTCCCAGCATTACGGTCTTTTCCAGGGAACCTTGCTTTCTCATGATGGACCCAACATAGGACAGCGTCAGCATCAACATTTTTGCCTCGTTCCAGCTTGATGTCAACTAATAAAGAGCAAACGGGTATAATTATAACAAAACCATGCATGGCTGTGAACTTTGAGAACCATTTTAATGAATACATACTGCAAATGATTACAACCAGAAAATATTTCTGCACCACCAGCCCATCTGCTACTCTTTCCAGATGCCATATTCCATGTCAGCTCTAAGAAGCAGAAACAATGGTAGGGTGTACTTGGTCGAGGGTTATTGCAGTCCAACAACAACTTGAGGACCACAGCGGCCCTGCCCTCCTCTATGCAGAGCTCAAAACGAATGAGGCACTACCTAGCAAGTATACATTTTGCACTGCCCTTGCTTCAGATTGCTGAGGGTCAGGATCAAACATCCTTCCCACAAGGTTTATCCTGGGAGGTCGATTAGACTAAGGTTGGCTGGGCTTTTCTCAGATTTGACTGGATAGCTCAGTAGTTTAGGTATCCGGATGCAGAGCCAAAGGGTTGGAGGTTCGATTCCCCACTGTGCCTCCCGGGGAAGAAAAAGCATCCTTTGTAGCCTTGGGCATGCTCTACAGTCCCAGGGTGCCACCAGAAGAAGGGAAGGGTAAACAACCATTTCTGAGTACTATATTCTTCCACCTGAAAAACCTTGGAAAGCTTTGACATAATTCAGAGTCAACTTGACAACATACAGTTGTTATTATGAAGACAGTAAGTGCTCCCATATCACTCACTCAGCTTTATGGATGAGTGGGATTTGAACTTTCAGTTTTCTTGTGTATTCCTCTTGCTGTGAGTCAGCCACTCTTAGCCAAAAACAAAACGGACCAAACCCCTATTTATTCCATGGGGCTTCTTGTAGTCACTTCGCAATGAAGCAAATGGATGTCTCCTCTTTCAAAAAAAGTCTATGGTCCTTCGGCGTCTCTAAAAGTCAGCGGGGCGGGGGGCGGGGTTTGAGACGCGAAGGTGGTGCCTTCAGGAGCAACCCGGTTGGTCTGGTAAAAAAAAAAAACAGAGGGATGACCAATAGCAACGCGCATAGGTCATTCTGCGAGGGAAGGCGGGCTCCGCGATTGGCTAGTGTCGGGGAGGCGGGCTCAAGCGCGGCGCCAGAGCGCGAAGACTCGAATTCCGCCTCTCCGGAGCGGGTCGGCGCGCGCTTCTTTCCCTCCGCCCGCCCGCCCGCCGTGTTGGGGCTCCGACGCCATGGCGGCGACGAGGGAGAAGGAAGAGGTGAGGCTTGTGTGGGGCGGGAGCCCCGTTCTGGCGAGGAGCCGAGCTTTTGAGGAGGACCCCGGGCTCCTTGTCGGTGGTCGGAGGTCCCGCTAGAATCGCCTCAGAGAGACTTCGGGACTACCTTTCCCGGCGTGCATTGCGGCCCCGCTCGGGGTCTCCCGACATGCACCGCGGCCCTTGGTTCTGTCCCTCCTGGGGGGGTTCTCTGAGCCTCGGAGGGAGGGAGAAGGAGAAAGCTTGGAGACGTTACTTTTTTGGGGGAAGGGGGGCTACGAGTCCCAGACTCTCCCTGCCTGCCAGCTCACCCGACTGGGGGATTCTGGGAGTTGTAGTCTTCCTGGGGGGGGGGGGAAAGGAACCTTTCCCAAGGCATGAAACTCAGCTGGTGGCAGGCCGGATAAATGACCATTGATATAAAAAATCGATTTAAATAGAGATTTAAATTTTTTTTAAATCGTAAAAAAACCCCACCCAATTTAAAAAAAATGTAAATTATGATTTAAATCGATTTTATTTAAATCGAATTCACCCTGGCTGGTATCATAGGTCGCTATCATGGGCCACTGTCGTTTGTTTTTGCTTTGTGGGAATGTTGTATTTGACAGAATCATCCTACATGGCACTGCCTCACCTACAGTCTGATGTGGGACAAGCCCTGTGAACCGCCCCAGAATTCTGCTGCATCATTTGGTTGTGTTTACATAAATCACAGTCTCATCCAGCTTTTAATTATGTCTGGAATTAATTTGTAATTCAGGATTATTCTTATCCTCACCTTGGAGAGAAGGGAAGGTGTTGAAGCTGAAAGACCATTTGTTTGTATAAGGCTAGTAAGTTCTCAGCAGATGCACAGTTGAAACCAGAAATACCAGGGTCTCCACATAATCAGGAACACTGGAATACACGCTGCTACTTTCAGAAACAGAATCTGTATATAAAGGAGACTTTACTTTTTAGAAAGTTAACCCTTGTAGGTGAAGAGCTATGGAAAGAGGACAGGTCCATAATTGTTTGACTCTGATTTTTGAATGGAAATAGTGGCAAATGTCATTAGAGTACTGATTGCATCGTCTTTATTCTTTGGACAATCTTGTCATGTAAATTGTGGTTATAGAAAGGGATGCCCAGAATGTGGCATATTTTAACCATCCTTTGTGCTCCCTTTGTGAGTGGAAAAAGTGTGCTTGGACTGGCTTCTGTTTTAAAACCCAGCTTTAACATATTTACATGTGTTTTGTTTGTCTTGTCGCATTTACAAATATTTTGGGATTGTGGCTTCTTTTGGATGTCCGGAATCTGAACTCTCAGAACCCCCTTGAAAATGATTCAGACAGTGGACAAGGCAGCTGTGAAATGAACTCTCCTGCACAGTTAAGCAAGGGAGTTGTACCTGCTGATGACGGAGGTCAGTACTTCATTCATTCATTCCAGTTAAAATCCCTTGGTCTTGCATCATGTACTATTTTGAAGAAGTCCTTTGCACAGCCCAAAAACATGGTAGTTTAAAATGAAAGGCTTAAATCTTGAGTTGAGAACCCTGCAATAGAAAGGGATCATTCCCCCTCCCCCCGAACATTATGGACAAACATTTTCCAAAGTTCCTGTAAGCTAGTTTGTTTGCTCTGCTAGTCCTAGCCAACAAAACACAAGAATGTTGCTAGTTAGTCTCTTTCCTCAGCAGTTCTCCATGTACATCCACTCCATCTCCATACATAAATTATAGGGCTGCTGTACTGAAGCTGATTTAAAAAGGAAGGCCCAGATGAATGGATTTGGCTCTTGCGCTCCTGTGAACTGTAGTAGTTTTTGTAGATTGTAGCCAGAAAAGGATCTGAATTATCTCCTTATCTACCTATCTGTTGTATTATTTCCTATAGTATAAATTACTTGCCTAAATGATCTACATGTTCTAGTAAAGTCAATTTCAGTAATATTTAGTGTGATGTAAGCTATTGTAGAAAATGTATACCAAAAAATTAACAGCGCTTAAAGAAAAAAGAAGGTAGAACGTGACTGTATTAATTGCCATCAAAATAGGTATGTTTTAAAAAGGGACACAAGGTATAAGACCATGTAATTTATGTTTTTATATCTATTTCAGCAGATTCAGATGAAGAGATTTCTGTGAGCAAGAGAGTCAAATGCAAGAAGGTGCTCCCAGATAGCGATAGTGAAGAAGAAGAAGAAGAAGAAGACCTTGTCCCTGAGAAACCGGGGGTCGGGACTCATGATGTGGAAGGTGGAACCGCAAATGATAAATTTGCTGCTCGAGAGAAGAAATCTATCCAAACCTTTCCAGTTGTGGAAGACAGTGAAGGCAGTGATGCTGAGAACCTGTCACCGAAGGTTCTGTTGGAGAACGTGGGAAAACCTGAACGAAAGCCCAAGAGTCATAAAACGAAGCAAAGGGATGGAACAGCAAAGGACAGTCCCAGGAAAAGGAGGACGAGGAAAGACAAAAAACTGAAGTCCCTTAGTCAGATGATTAAGAAAGAAAAGCCACCAGAAAAAGAGGTATGGCTGGAAGAAGGAGGGGAATATTTAGAAGGGAAAAAAAAAGAATTTTCTTGGAGTCACTTGGTGTTTCTGCAAATGATAGAAATAATCTCTGGTGCTTTTATGTTTGATGGCTTATGCCATGTTGCATTAGGTGGCCTATGAAGAATGGCCTTGCTAGCTCCCTTCCTGATGTAAAATGCCCATACTGTAGCCCAACTCATTGCTACAGTAGGAGAAGATAAAGTCCATTCTTGACGAATGCCACAACTAGTTTGCGTCACGTCAGATAGGAAGTACAATGGCTTCTTCTCTTAAAAAAAAACACAAAAACCATCAATACATACTGTCGTACACATGGAGAAATAGATAACATGTGGAAGCAAATTGGCATGGACCTCTTCCTGACATGCTGGTTTTCCAGGTATAAGAGACTGATGAGATGCATCATCTATTCATGTGAAAGGAAGCAAGAGCTATTGTCTGGCTATGTTGACACCTGTCTTAAGCACATCCCACCTGGATTACTGTAACATACTCTGCATGGGTTTGCCTTTGAAGAGTGTTCAGTAACTTCATTTTGCAGCCAGACTGTGGGCTGGGGCCAGTTACAGGGGGCAGATCACTCCCCTGTCATATTAGCTCCACTGGCTATCATTCCACCCCCCCCCCAAGCCTTTAAGGTAATAATCTTAGAACTGGAAGGAGCCCTGTGGATCTTAAAATCCAGCTCTTGTCAAGAAGGCACAGTGTGGAATCAAACTCGCAATCTCCAGCTCCGCCAAAAAGACCTAAACTACCGAGCTGTCCAGAAGATTTTTCGGGGAGTCTTTTCTCTCTGTCCCACCAGCTTCACTGGCACGTTTGGTAAGGACTCAAAAAAGAGCCTTTTTGGTGCTGCTCCCAGACTATGGAGCTCCTTTCCAAGGAAGACTATTCCGACTGTTTTGCTTTTTAAAATTGTTCTAAGTTCAATAATCTTTCATCTACGTTGATTTATGTAGATGTTGCTTCCCCCCCCCCCCCCGCATTTTGTATGGTGTGTTAAGTCCTGGAAGGAGGAGAAAGGTGGGATGGAAAGGCAATGCAATGAGTGATTCAGGTTGTCTTGTTCTACTTTGGCAGGAGAACGAGGGAGAGCTATCGTTCAACGACAGTGGGTGTCTTCTGGCCGATAAAGATCTCTTTGAGAATGGTTTGGAAGAAGAAGAGGATCTGCTCTCAGCAGATGAAGAGTCCCTTGAATCAATAAAAGCTGCTGCAAAGCAGAAAATGAGAAAGCAGAAGGTAAGATGCATTAAACCTTTCCAACGAAATGTTGATTTTCCTTTGGCCCTGAGGTGAGGGCCAGGCAGTGTTGGACAAACATAGACTTGAGGTGGGTGGCATATGGCAGGCAGGCAGTTTGTCTGCCTTGTGCTCAGTTCGTTATTCTTTGGGATCCAGCACTCAACTCGTTTTTTTAATAGTGTGGTTCTTAACAACAATTAAAATATCACTTTTGTTCTTAACAGTATGTTTTTTCTTTATTGTACTGTGTTTTGGTAACTCCTTGTGAACTGTCTTGGGGGCTTTGCTGAGGAGCACGTTTATACATTTAAATAAAATTAACTCTGCTCTTATCTGTAGAAAGTGGAGGGAGACCTCCTTCCTCCATTTTATAACGAAACAATTTGATAAAATTGAATCTCCTTAACATTTTATATCTTTTAAATAATTTGTTCTGAAACCTGGCTAGACTTCTGCAGTCTGTTTACTTTATGATACGGTATGGTTGAACTGTATTATCAGATTAATCCAACTTTCATTTCACTTTAAAAAAAAAGCAGTCTAACATTGCTTGGACAAATTGACTTCCAGTTTATGTTGGCATCTCAGACAGGATTTCAGACAGTTGTCAAGGAGATGGAAAGAGAGAATTGTGGTTCCTTCAGAGCTGTAAAAATGTGATCACGGAAGCTAAAATTGAATGTGACAGTTCCGGGAGTGATTCTCACAAAAGAAATATTGTAAAGAAGACTGAATTTGACAGACTCCCCTTTCTGTTTAAACAGCTGTTTTCTGAGAGTGAAGATTATGTATATACAATGGATGAAAGTGAGAAGTCCCTGTTAAAGGAACCTAGAAAGGTGAATTTTTCAATGCCTACTTGATTTTAATTGCTCTTCTAAATATGGTTCCTCTTAATTTTAACTATTTGTATGGTACTTAGGAATGCTCTAACTTCCTCCCTGAGCTTGCCTTATTTTCCAGTCATGTTTAAGCAGCATGCTGGGTTACTTTTTTTTTCTCAAAGCTACCCTACATTTCCAAAGTGATCTATTTTCATTTTAGGAGAGGAAGGCAGCCAAGTTAAGTAAAGAAGCAATGAAGCAGCTGCATAGTGAGAGCCAGCGGCTGGTTAGAGGTAAGACGTAGAAGTATTGGCAAAATTCTGAAAAATGTCTAGGCCTGTTGTCGTCATGGTTTATACAGCACAGGAGACCACTAGTGAGGATGGGCCCAGAAACACAAGAGGGTGGAAACCTCTCTTCATAATCAGGCAAGAGAGAAAGCTGGAGTAGCTTAGACTAATTGCTCAACTACTAGGTGTTGTATTTCTCCTTTTTAAAATCTTAGTGTATCAACCTGGAATTTCAACAGGATGGAAAGTCTCGGCTTATAAATTTACTGTTTGTCTATTAAATAAGCAGATAGGGAAATATACATGAGAATTAAGTAACATTCATCATGTGGCGCCTGCCTTGAGGGGCCTTGTACCCCAGTTTAAGAACAGTTCTGGGGGCCTTGCCTTGTCAATGAGCCTTCATGGGGGTTGAAAATCCTGTGGTTGGGTGCAGCAGCTCCTGGTTCTAGGAGGGAAGTGCAGTGCCTTCCAAAAGACTGTTGTCAGTGCCGCTGCTCTCTAACCCTTTCTGTCCTACCCCTTGGTTTCAACTCCAGAAGGAAGTCAACTGCTGCCAGATACAGGAGAAGCAAACATGCCATGAGAAATCTAGCTAGGGGCATTTTGTAGGCATACGTTGCAGAAGTAGCAATTTCTAGCTGTAGTAGCCATCTTGGCCTTTCTTAGTCTTTTGTTTGTGGCGAGGTCCCTTTTCATTCTAAACTCTAAATATTGCAGTTTTAGATTCTGCCCGAAATTCAAAGTCTTTTGGGAATGGGAATCTTGTAGCGGTCAACTTAGAAAACTGATGTGTTTGCTTTGAAAGCGTGTTGATTTTTATATGAATTTCTGGAGTGGCTGCAAGTTCAGTTTGAGGCAAGAGGGACAAATTGATTCCTTCAGTTACAAATTCTGAGGGTTACTGAGAGCCGTGTGCTGTTCAGGTTTGCTTGCATGTTCCATTTGTAAATATAACAATTGCTTCATTGCAATGGAAACCGTTGCTAAGTATGCTTTGCATATAGAAGGTCTCGGGTTCTGAAACCACTTAGAGGAAAAAAACTGGAACCTTAGAAGTAAAACTTTCAGCCAGACTGGAACGTATTCCATTAGAATGATAATCTGACTTGTTTAAAAGCATCTATTCATTTTCAGATACGGGCATTTTAATCATTAAAATTAAACCAAGATAATATCAGTAAAACTCTCAGTCTGTTTCTGCATTGCACTTAACGGAGCAACGTAACCTCCCCATTTCTCCCCTGGCAGAAGCCGCTGTTCCTCTCCCGTATCACGTGCCCGAAGCCAAAAGCGTTCATGAATTCTTCAGGCGTAAACCTCGCCCTGTTTTCCAGGGAAGTGCAATGACTTTGCTAAGGTAAATCAAACCTGCTTCTACCTACATTTTTCTTCTACTGTCTGTCACTTGTCCTGGTATTGACTCCTGCTGAGTTGCAATGTCATGGTAGAGCAGTAACAGCATGTGGGCTGTGGGGTCTACAGCAGAAGACAGACTTCCAGGAACTCTGGTTTTGATTATGGAAAAGGAAGGTTTTTCAAAGCTTATGGCTTCCAAAGGGTGGCTGATGATTGTATTTCAGAAACTCAGTGAAGTGGCTGAACAAGTGTCCCAAAAGCTAAGAGCAGAGTTTTGGTGCCTTGCCTGGCTCCTTGTATTTTTCTTTGAAAAACACAAATGTTTCATTTTTTAATAAATAATCTTGTACATGTTCCCAATTTGGGTAATTTGCTCAGGTGCCTCAGCAACATTTAAATTTCTGCAGAATTCTAAATTTTAGTGCAAACTACAGAGTGAATGTTTTCTTCCATTTCACTCTATCAGCATTGGCATTTGCTTACCATTTTAAAAAATGTTGGTATTGATTTCAGTGATTTATTGGGCTTTCCATTGTTTATGTTGCTAGGGCATGTGTGTTAGTAAACAAGCCAATTAATAAGTGTTGCCACTATTTGGTTTAAAGTATTCTTCAATGCCATTCATTGATATATTTGGCCCTTTGAAATGGGTGAACCCAAACACCCTCTTTGTTTTTGAATTATGTAGGAAACTGTGGAACAAAAAATGGGAAGATTTGCCTGTCCTGGCCTTTCTTCTTGCTTGCTTTACATTGAATTGATTTGAAATAAATTTAATTTAAAATAAAATGGTACATCAGCAGGAAACATTGTGCAGCTTCCCCCTCTTACGTCGAACAAGGGTGCCTTTTACACACTGCTGTGTTTGGACGTTCCTAGGATCGGCAGTAACTCTTTTGGGGCTGACATACTGTTTTTTTAAGGGTGTTTGTCTTCTGGCCTTAACTTCCTCACATTTGCACACGAACATGTTAAAAACAGAAGAAGGTGGTTATTATTTTATTCTGTTTTGCTTGACAGATCCACTAAGAATCTGTCTGGTCTAGAGGCAGAAGGTGCTGTTCCAAAGAAGGCCAGCGCCATCTGCCATGAGAGTGACCAGTTAGCAGTGAAGGAATTGGGAGTCAGAGCCGACCCACAGGATCCGGTCCCCCTGAATCCTGCATCTGTCAGCACAGACCGTTCTTCTTCTGAGAGAGTGAAAAATGGGATAGACTGCCTTGAACAGAACGGACAGAGCAGCGATCCCAAAAGCAGTTGCCCAAGAGCGGAACTGCCTTCTGAAAAACAAGACAATCCTGATGAAATCACTGCTGAACGCCTCCAATCGCCAGAGACCAAACAGGAAGGAAATGGACTTGAACAGGGAGAGGAGCCTTCTTTGGACTTGCACGCAAGGCCCAAAGAACCTGATCAGCCGCTGGCGACGGCCTCTCGTGGAAAAACGAAGAAGTCCAAACTGGCTCAGCTTCGGGAGCTGGGAGTCGATCTAACCATCAAGCCCAGACTGTGTTCCGGGGATGTTTCATTTATAGAGCTTGACGACGTGAAACCTAACAGAGGTGTGGTTCCAGCTTCTAGCCTCTTCCTAGGGCTGGATCCTTATTAGCTTTGGCCACTTAGTATGATTTGGGGAGGGGGGCACTGCGGGGAGCAGCAGAGTGTTGGGAGTGTGTGCCATGTTTTCTTTATGAAATACTTCACCTTTCAAAATGCACAGGTGGGCAATACCTTTACTTTGTCAATTTAGACACTGTGCAAGTCTGCAAGTTCTTCACAACATCCGTCGGGCTAGAGAACTTAAAAGCTTTATATTTCGTGAATGTATGGTTGATCTTAACAATGGTGTTGCCCACGTGTGGGTTTTGGATTTGGATTTTGTTTGTATGGGTCAGGGTAGCTGGTTTCCTTTTTTTGGAATTCCCTCCGCTTCCAATGTGTGGCATAAATTTACTGAACAGTTTTGCATTCGGTATACAATCATTGTTCTTTTTCTCCCTATGTATCTTTTCCTAAAACATGGCAGTTGAATATGGTCAGGTGCTATTTGCTGCTTTTTGTGCTGCAGGCTTCTGCTTGCTGGTCCCTGATTGTTCAAATCAGGCTGCTAGACCCACATAACTTACTCCCTTAGCATCTTCTGTGGAGACCTGATTCATAACAGTGATAATAACAATCTTAGAACTGCAGAGCTGGAAGTGTCCCTATGGATAATTGATTCCAGCCTCTGTCAAGGAGTCAGACTGGGAAATCAAACTGACAACCTCTGACTCCACAGCCAAATATGTAAACCACTGAGCAATAATTTTAGTGTGCTGATTTACACTTCAGGCAAGGATATTTCTTCACAACCTTGTGCTGTCCAGGGTCAGATATGTGGCAGGCCAAAGAGAAGGAACAATGGAAATAGCATTTTTCCATTGTACAACTGCTTTTGCTATCACAATGCTTTCGTATCATGCCTGGCAATTTTTATTCCCTTCAAGGGGGAATATTATGGCCTTCTCCCTTGAAGAAGAATGTAAGGGACCTTAGCAGATCCCTGTTTGATTCTTTACTGGGAGTTCTCTTCTTGTTCAGTTTGTCAAATTCCGATGAATTGGGGCATAGTTGAAGTGAAACCAACTTACTTTTTAAAGTAAAAGTAAGAAAAATAAAACATGTGGTCATAGTACAACTTTTCTCTCCCCCCTGTTTTAAAAAAACAAAACACCACCACAGAACTGGAAGCACTGAAAGAGCGTTTTGTGAAACATGCACTTCACACGACCAAACCAAAGTCAGAACGAACGGTGAGTTTGAATATCATTCGTAAAGAGACAACGAACGAGGGCAAAGAGGAGCTGAAAGCAGACGTGGTGCCCGTGGTCCTGCCTGCAGAGGCGATAGAAGAGGTGACCCACATGAAACCAGGTATGCCTGGAATGAGGATAGATGCAGGATTTACTGTCTGGATCCCTTTTTGACCCAGAGATCAAATTCTAGCTTCTGAGTGGTTGTGAGGGGGAGTCGGTGGGATTGAGGGTGTCGGGGAGACCAGATGACATTTGTACCAGTTCTGCCTCAAGAAATACACAAAAGAAAGTTAATTTCTGTGCAGGTAAGCCCCAATTTAGCAGCTTCCCAGTCTGCAAAGCAGAACTTGGTTCCAAGCAATAGTTTCCCAGCTTTAGCAGTGCTGGCTGTTCTACAGTCTGACCATCCCATTTCTCTTTCAGACTGTCGTATGAGTGTCTTATTGCAGGGAACCTTTGTCTTAATAAGGAATCAGATCAGTTTGATTTGTCTTGTTTGCATATTGATGGTGTTCTGCCTGTAACTACGTGGATTAGATTGAAGTCCCATTTTTTTGCAGCATTCTCAACAAACTTACTCTAAATGTACTTTTTTTACTACAGTATTTAGTTCATAAGGAAAGGGGGAAAGGGGAAAATCTGTTAAAAGAGTAGTAAGAGTCCCCTAACTGAGGATACATACAGAATTTTTAGAAAGAATGAAAGATTGGTGCTCATCTGATGGATTCTGTAAGTGTGAAGTCCAGACCTGCTTGTTTTACTGAGCACCACGGGGCCCGACTGGCCACGGGAAGGTCCGTTTGGCAAAATCCCCTTTTGGCTTGGCCTTAACAGTCAGTGGAATGGAGCAACCCTGAGAAGCTGTGCGTGTTGGGCAGGCATAAGCACAGAAGTACCTCGGTCTGTGTCTACAGATTTGGCCAGCGCTAGCCACAAGGCCCAATTCTTGGTTAGCCTATGTGTTAACGTTCTCCCCATTTCAGAGATCTTGCCGGTACTTTTACAGTCAGTTGTGTGTAACTTCATTAAACTCTTTGCCTGAGGGCACTTGTAAGTAAAACTCTGGTTTTAATACGGGTGCTTCTTTGGCTGTCCAGGTGAAAAGCTACGCCTGCTGAAAGCTAAGCTTCAGGAGGCCATGAAGCTGCGCAGGACGGAGGAGCGCCAGAGGCGGCAAGCATTGTTCAAACTGGATAATGAGGAGGTGATGGAGGAGGAGGAGGAGGAAGAGGAGGAGGAAGAAGAAGAAGACATGACCGATGAATCTGATGAAGAAGAGGAAGGCAATCAAGAGGTCTCCCCCCTGCTTTTTTTAAAAAAAAATTATTTGGTGACTGCACGTTTGTGTTCCTGTTCAGAACTGAGAGCTTTGGGAATCTATGTTGTGTTTAATTCTGGCTTTTTTGCTAAAGTGAGACTGCTCTTTCACACACACCCACGCAGACCTCTGTCATAATTTGATATCCTAAAAGCTTCCAGTGCTAGAAGCCATGGACTGAAATGTGGCTTGTTTTGTTTTGTCTTCTACATCCAGTGGCTGACTGGATCCCACCGGGCAGCCTGTGTCTGCAGGGCAGAGACAGCTGAGGGGGCCAAGTGGTGCTTCCTCATTGGCAGTCCCGGTGTGGCCCCGGTGGGTGGGGGTCCAGTGCCTCCCCTGGCCACCATGGGATTGCCCTTCTCTGCTTTACCCGGCAGGACCAACACTGAGTTCCAGAGCAAAGATAAGGCTTGATAGCAATATTATACTCACTTCCCTGAGACTAAGCCTTACCGAGACTTCTGAATATATCCTATACACATAATGTATGCACCTGTGTGTGTCGGTCTTTCGTACGTGTAGATATTGATGCTCCTGTATAACCTCTTTCAATCAAGAGCAAGCTCGCGGGATTAACTTTTGTGACCTGTTTGCAAGACTGCAATAAGAGTTTTCGCTTGTCTCGTGGAAATAGTCTCTTTAAAGGAATTGTTCTTTTTCACTCATTGAATTTCAGTATCTCTGTGTGTGTTCCATTAGGGCATAGAGTATCTTCTTGGTGAAGCAGAGGAGGAAGTGGAAGAGGAGGCCTTAGAAGATGGGGATAAAGAATCTGTTGATGAGGAAGAAGCGACAGAGGCTGTGAATCGCCGCGCTGTTCCGAAACCTTCCTCCACAGAATCAACTTTGCTGCTTTTCAAGGATAACTCTTCCAAAACAGGGTAAGCTTTCACTTCTCCCAAGTTATTTTTAATTTTGGAGTACACTTGCAAGACAAATACTGTGAGCCCCCACAAGATGTCTGTTGAAATACTATTAAGTGATACTAAGAGAATCTCACCAAACAGCAGTTTGTTTGTTTGTTCCGTTTATATGCTGCCCATCTGTCCAAAAGCCACTCTGCGTGGTTATAAAACAAAAACTAAACTAGCAAAGCATAAAATCATAACAATAACTCAGCTATGGGGGGGGGAAGCATAACAACAGTCATCAAATAATTTAAAATGCATTCTAAAATAAATAGTGCATTTAAATTGTCAGTAATCAAGTGTCATTAGGCTGTCAGCTACAGTTTAAGTAGGCTCTGTATTTTGCAGTTGAGAGCATTCCTTTTTGTTAGCTTCTTTGTTTTTAAAGTCACGATAATACCTTTGAGCTAAAATTGTTTCTTGCAGATGTTTTTTTCCGAGCGAAAAGGCTGAAATAGAAGAAGCCACGGACAAAAGACCAAGCAAGCCCGGTAAACGCCTGCTTTTTGGGACTTGGTTCTCCGCCTCGTCTGTCTCATGATGTGTTTTTCTGGTTTTGAGCTTTGCGTTGTGTTCTCGAGACTTTTTTCTTGAGTAACATCTCATGACTGTTACATTCTCAAAATGCAAAAATGACGTGTGGAACTTATTTTGTGTTACTCCATGTCTGTAGAGACGTGTTGCACTATAGTTTGGTTAGAATTTAGTAAGGCCCCTCGGGAAACCGTCTTCAGGATGCATTGTGCCCACCGGCGGCCCTGCTCTAAATGATGTTGACCTTTGGATGGCTCAGAAGTCCACTGGATTTGCTAGGATGCAGAGTAACGATTAGAAGCCTATATCCGCTGGAAGTATCTAAAACATACATGCTAGTGTTTAAATAATGTTTTGGAGAAGACTCCTATACCGAAGCTATGGAACTTAGAATGAGAGGCATGAGATACAGACGCCGGGCAAATTATACCTGCCTAAACTTCTAGGATGAGGAAAAGACGATGGTTTTGAGCTTTGGAGGGAGCTGATGCTGTTTTGTGTAGTCTGAGTTGCTGTGACGTATTACTTGCACGTACTTTTGCAAGGCTTCCTGTCATCCTCTCCGTGTGCTGCTCCAGGAGCTGTGTTTGAGAAGCTGCATCGTGTTTCAATGAGGCCATTCTTCCCTCTGCTCTTCCAGGCAGTAGCTTCTTGGCACAGCACTTGTCTTGACTGAAAATAGGATGTTTGTTTGGTGGGATCAATTTGTTCTTGAAATCTGCACGCCCCATTTTTTATTTCACTAGATTAAGAGCACTCTTTAAAGAACACACTCCGTGGGCTGGGAATCTGCTTTGCTGCTGCAGAATGTCAGGTTTTGATTGTACGTGTGATTTAGCACGGGGCAATTCAGTTCAGCTGCTGCCCAGTTCTGTTGCAGATCTACCAGGGCTGAATTTGGCTTACAAGGCAACATCTTAATTGACTGTGAGCTTAAGAGCATAGGAAGTGGCCTTATACCAGATCACATTGCTGGCCTTTACCTATCTCATTATCATTTATACCAGTGGTTCCCAGCCTTGGGTCCCAAGATGTTCTTGTACTAAAGCTCCCAGAACCCTTCACCACCAGCTGTGCTGGCCAGGATTTCTGGGAGTTGTAGTACAAGAACGTCTGGGGACCCAATCTACTACACTAACTAGCAGCATTTATCCCTGTCTCACATGGAGATATACGGGGCCTTCCACATGCAGAAGGTGTCGTCTCTGAACTAGTTAGAGAGACTTCCTTAGTCCTGCAGTGGCAGCTGTTAGAGCTGCATATAAGGAAAATGCAAAATAAAATTTCTGCTCATCTCTGCAGCTGAATGATTTTGTTAAGTTACTGGTTCTCTGCTTCAACAGCCTGTTTTTTATGAAGCCGAAGTATTGCTTTTTCCTGCTTGCAACTGGAACAAAAGTAAATAAGAGACGCACAACCTTAAGCGGTCGTGACAAGAGATGGCATTGAGCTAGCCAGCAAGAGGAGTTTGGTTAATTCGGATTACTGGTCTGGCAACCTGAAAACACCCAGACCTGAAGAAATATCAGCCAGCATTTGCAATATAGTGGATAATTCATATCCTTATTCTGTTTGATGTCTCTAAAACCAGTAAGAAGTGTTTTTTTTCTTTTCCTTCTTTTAGACGACGAAGATTCATTTTTGCTGCCAAACCTGGCAAAGGAGAACAGTCACAACAGCAGCTTTGAACTTATCGGTTCCATGATTCCGTCCTACCAACCCTGTAATAAGCAAATGGCATGGAGGGACGGCTTCCTGTCCACCCCTGCAGCTGTCCGCTCACCTTCCCCTGGGTTTTTCAAAACAAGCTTTATCAGCTCTGCTTCAAAAGTAAGCCTCTGATTCTTAACTGATTGCATCCATTCATTAGAAGAATAATTGTGCAATGTTTTGTAAGAGTAAGATTTGGAGCTTCCATTAATATGTTCCCTTCTTCTTCCTTCTCATTCCTTTTTATGACGTATGTTGTCTGTTGCTTGATTAAACAGTCTCCTTTACTTTGGTAAATAATCCATAGTATACATTTATGAAGTATGCATTTTACACAGAGTATTTCCCGTGTTGGAAAACAATTATCTATGTTGTAGACACAAGATACACAAACCCTCCTGGTTGTTCAGAGGGATATCATGGTTGATGGCACCGGAAGTTGCCAAAAAGTCTAGGGGTCGGGGGGGGGGGGCAATGGACAGTTTTGCACTCCTTTTTTCTTCTTAGGTCATCCAGCAGGGCATTTAGTGCCCCTATAGTGCCAGAATCACTCCATGGATCCAGCAAACGTATCTTCTCCACTGACGAGTTTCTTGGTAACAACAGTAATTAGTCCCTCTGACCTACTGTGCTGATCCATCTTTTGAGTTTTCTACTTTGCAGGCTGGCAGGCCTTTTTGCCTTAACCTTCCATTTCCTCAGAACTGATTCCAGTCTCATGGAGCTTTAGTTTATATGTCGCATTTTCTTCTTCTGCCTTACGTCTTTCCTTATTACTACCCGGCTGAATTTTAGTCTTTGTATGGGGAAGGTCGGCCTTCTAGTCTGCCATTCCTGGGCCTGATTACGTTCTTTTTGGCATCTGCTCAGAGTTCGGGAAAGGCATCCGAGCCTTCTTTACCTATAGAAGATTCCCAAGATCTCTACAATGGCACGCCAGAAGAGAAAAGCCCAGTTCGAGTAGCTGGGAGCTTCCCATTTCAGTTTTCCCTGGAAGATGACACTCAGAGTCAGTTGCTTGATGCAGATGGGTAAGTTACTGGTAAATGGGGAAAGTGGCTTCCTGGTCCAGGCAGTGCTTTCAGGATTGCACATCAGTGGTGCAATCCAAAGCCTACCTCCTAGAGAATATGTTGCGTTAAAGACAGCAGGACTTCCTCCAGCTAAGCATGCATGAGACTATGTGGCCTCTCGGCCTGTAAAAGCCAACAGGGTGCTAAAATACACCCATCCTTCTGTAATCTGCTGCTTGCTCTCAAGAAGCAGAAATGGATTGTTCCCTGTTGCGAGGCTGCTGGAAATTGAACCCAGCTGCTACTATCAGCTTCACTGGTTGTGGAAACACTTCAAGACTTCACACTCTCGGAGGGTGTGTGTGTAGGGAGAGAAAATGTTGATGCAAAATGCAACATATTTAGCCCTTTTTGTGGAGACAGGCATGGATCCTGAAGACTGAGTAGAAGGGAAGCTATAGAAGGGGGGATTTTCCCATCCTCATTCCCCCTGCACCCCCCCGTGATGCAACTCCCTAAAATGCCTCTCCGAGTAAGGCCAGGGGGCTACTAGGTAAGGCATGAATTAGCCGGATTCAGGTAGAGGCACTTGACATGACCAGAGCAAGGGAAAGGGTCCCTTCTCTCTGTTGAAGGTTCTCAAGGCTTAAGCCATGGGATCTTCAAGCCTTGCTAGGAGTTGTAATCCACATGGGTCACCTTTCCAAGTGCTGTGATCCTGCCTGTGGAACCCTGTAAGCCTGCTGTCTGACAACAGCAGAGGAATCCTGACCTTGGCTTCCAGGTTTCTGAATGTTGGCCACCAACGGAATAAATACCAGCCGCCCAAGGACCGCCTGCCTTTGGCTAGCATGGACGAGAATGCGATGGATGCCAACATGGATGAGCTGCTGGACCTGTGCTCTGGGCAGTTTGCCTCCCAGGAGAAGCACGCCGGCACCGGCAGTGGCAAGAAGCCGAACATGGAGGAACTCCTCAACCTCTGCTCTGGAAAGTTTGCGTCTCAAGGTGAGGCCTAAGAGGATCGAAAAACCTGCGTACAAGTTGGAGTTAAGTGCCCTGCAGGTCTACAGAGCTTGATGATAAAGTCTCTGTGCCAGGTCCCTTATTCAAACTCAGATGCTTGTAGGAACTACAACAGCCTCAGGGGTACCGGTATCCTTAGCTCTTGTCTGTGTTTTTAAAAGTAAATCTTGCTTTTTTGGGGGGGGGGGATTTCCTTTTTTAAAATACAATGACCCAGACAGCTCAAAGCACAAGCAAACTGGCTTAAAAGAAGAGGTGGACAATAGATTAATAAAAGGATCTAATTAAAACCACCAGATGAAAACTTAAGGAAGACTGGATGAAAGAATATTTTTATGCCGTGACGGTAGGTCATCAGCATGGAAGTTCCGTGATATGGGATGTGAATGCCGTAAAAGCCCTCTGCTACATCCTATCCAGATAGAAATCAGCTGCGGGTGGCATGTTGGATAAAGGGCCTGGGTAACAATGTGGACGAAATCTCCTAAAGATGAGAGGATGCTCTTCTTTAAGAATTACTATTTGTAACCTAATTTCAAGATTGCGTGTTCTAAAACTAGCTATAAAACCATAGGACAGTGGAACACCAATAGACCCTGAAATGGGGCAGTTCACAACATCTCGAAGCTATAAACCCTAGAAACAAAAAGCAGGGTGAAGTCTGAGCAGAAACGTGCATTTCCAGGAGGGCCCCCAGATGCTTCTTTCCATTTAATAAGAGTCAGGGTGTTTCAAAGTACAACACTGTATTGGAGAACGCTTTTATCTGAGCCCCTCCCTCTTCAGGCTTACTGGGAATGTGCAACTAAGAGCACAATTCCATGGCATGATTCCTTCTTACCATGCCCCTTAAACAGTGTTCTTGCCACTCCTCACATTTGATCTTGACAAAATCAGATTGTGCCCATAGGCATATTCCTCATAATTTTTTTCCCCCAACCCCGGTTGTTTTCTCAGATTCTCCTATTCAAGCTTCTTCAGCCACCCCTGGACAAGAGAAAGAGCAGAGCACAGATGACCCCATGGCCGAGGCACTCGCTCTTTGCTCTGGATCTTTTCCAGCTGACCGGTAGGATATGGGCCAAATTTCAAGTGGCTTCTTGCTCACTTGAAGAGCTGGTGACACAGGAGAGGGTGCGGGTGTGGGTCCATCTCTTGCATTTAGGTTTCCGGTAGTCGGACGTGTCGCACGCTTCACATCCTGAGTCAGACTTTGTTCCACCTGAATATAAAAGGTTTCCCTCGTCCCTGACAGGTGCTGGTCCTTTTTTGCTATTCATATTTTCTCTTCCTCCAAGTAAGTTGGGCATCTGGCTGCCGAACAAGATGTTGGGAGGTGGGTTCCCCTCTAAGATTCCTGGGAACAGAGCCAGCCTGTGTAGTCATGGGTAAGCTGCAGAGGCCTCCGATGCCCTCAGAAGAAAGGAATGGGAAACCACTTCTGAGTACTATGTATCTTAAAAAAAACCAAACCAAACCAAATTGACTTGAAGGCACATGGGTTGCTATGATTTCATAATCCATAAGACATGAAGATGTTGAGAGTGGTAGCACCTTGAAAGCTATTCATGGAGAAGAGGTCAGCCTCTAAGCTGCCCTTTCACTTTCGCCTCGTTCGTCCTGTTCTGTCCCGGCGAACGAGGTGAGTCAGGCAATACAATGACTAAAGCTGCTGAACATTTATTTATTTAAGATGTTTTTACCCTGCCTTTCTCTTTAACAAGGAGCCAAGGCGACTTCCGTCAAAGTTGTCCGCCCTGCAGTAAGCCCAGCGGCTCAGCCAGTGTCCTTTCTCCCTGCCCTTTCCTTGTAGGGAAGCAGAAGACGAAGAAGAGAAGGAGTCTGAAGACTTCAAGCTTTTAGCCGATGACAATGCCTTTGATAGCGAAGAAGTGAGTACTGGACACTTCTGCAGTTTTTCCCAAAATGCAACATGAAGTATGTGTATGCATTATACAATGAAAATGCCATTTCCGCTGGAGGTAAGGAGCCTATGATGGTTCTCCTCGGTGGATCAGCTCCATTTCTTCCATGGTGGTCAGTTTGTTTGGCAGACTCAAAGCTGATGAGCAGAGCTATGGGTCCCCAGGGTAAAACGATGTTCATTTGGCACAGAGCCTTCTCCGCAACCCTTTGTAAATTAAACATATTAAGCAAATTTTCATACGTTTTTGTGTAATGGTACAATTGATGCTGAAACCCCACCCTGAAATACAGTAGGACCATGGTATCTGTGGGGGGTTGGTTCCAAGCCCTCCTGTGCATGTCAAAAAAAGTATGGAACATCGTAAATTGCATGGACTATTTTTCTTTTTCTCGCTAGTGGCCAATTCTGAGACGTACACCCTGGGAATATGTAGAACTATTTCTGAGGGTTTTTTGATTTAGTATTTTCAGACAGTGGGTAAGTGAATCAGCGGATACTGATCCGGCAGGTAGGGGAGGCCTCCTGGACTGACATTCTTGACCATTCACCCTGAGGCTGATGAAATTTCAATAGACTTTGCCCACGTTGTTCCAAGCCTGTTTCCTAGTGAACAGAGCTAACAGTGCTACAAGAATTTCTGAATGCATGTTTTTGTGGGGTTTTTTTTTATTTTTGATTGCTAGGAGGAGGAGAGCAAAGGGGAGGAAGAGGAGGAGGAAGAAGAAGAGGAAGAACTGGGTGAATCAGAAGTTGATGATGAAGAAGAAGTATTGAGACGAAGAGAAGGGCTGAAAAAGAAATTGTAAGTCAATCCTGCTGGCATGGCTGTCGCAGAACAGTCGTGTGTGTTCCATATATAAATTAACGTATCTGAAATTAAAACAGCTAAAAAGTCTGCACTTAAGGGATCCAGGCAGCAGAACTGTCAGGTGCTTGGTGAAGAAGACAAATTAACTTTAAGCGGTGAAATCAGTATGGTGATGTAGCAACTAAGGCTTCATAGGGATCGTCCCAGCCGACAGCTCAGCTTAAAATGTGCTGGATGTTAAAAGGGGCACAGAAACCGAGCCGTAGGGAGATCACTGCCAACTTGCATTCTTTAACGAATGGCTAACGGAGGCTAGGAAGTGTTTCTCTGGGCGGACATGGGTGAGCTTTATTGCAAAGCTGACATCATGTCAGAAATGTCTTTTCAAGCTTCCCAACATAGGATTCACTCCAGCTTGTAAAGATTCATGGATTTAGGCTCATGTTGTGCCTGTGTTAGGTTTGGATCTAAGACATAACTGTTTGCTCATAGCAGGTGGAGAAACAGGGTCTTTTTTGAAACTCTGGAGAGCTGGATCTAACCCTTCTTGCCAGCCATGTATATTCTTTGGGGGCAAAAGGAATGATGAGGCTACTGTGGTGAATATGAGTTCCTTAAACCCTGAGAAATCAACTTGTATCTCCTCCCCTTTCCACCAAACCATTCAGCAAATTGCAGGACTTCATGGAGGAGGAGGCAGAGCTGTCAGGGAGCGACATGGCCAGTGAGGATGAGTATGATGGCGAGGAACTCGATGAGTACGAAGAAGAAGAACTTGATGAGGTGCTCCCTACTGCGGTGGAACTCCAGGACCAAGTCAACAAAATACACATGTCAGTATATTATGACCCACATTGAAAGTCTTTATGTGTCTTTTCTTGGCCTATGAGATTTCCGGAGCAATGGACTGCTACAAGATAAAAAAAAACTTCCTTAAAAAAAGATTAAAAGCCATTTAAAAACTGGAGTTAAAAGTCAATAATTTTTAACAACTAATCAGCCACTCTAAAAGCCAGCCTTAAAATACCAAAGGCCGCATGGAATGGGACAGTTCTGGCTGCCCATGAATGGGATCACAGGGGATAGCGCCAGCCTGGGCTCCGTTAGGAAGGAATTCCAGAAATTGAGGCGTTGTTGCAGAGAAGGCTGGGTCTTGTGTCTTTACCAGCCTAGCGTCATGGGGTGGTGGGATGTGCCAGGGGGCCTCTGCTAAAAACCTCCAGCTGCCAAGAGCTGTAGCCGGAAATGCATTCGTGCGTGTGTTTAAATTTGTGTTGGTGCTTTTCCTGGAAAGTGCAGCCTCTGTCTTGAACAAAGACCCGTTTGTGTATTACTTCAGGAAAGTGACGCTGGATGATGACAAACGGCAGCTGCGCTTGTACCAGGAGAGGTACCTTGCCGATGGAGACCTACACCATGATGGCCCCGGACGGATGAGGAAGTTCAGATGGAAGAACATAGGTATGATTTTGGCATCTTAGAACCAGAAAGGTTGAAGGTAGCATGCTTCCCTAATTAAAGCACAGCTATGAGCTGTGCTTTAATTAGGGAAGCAAACTGTTCAGTTAGTAATCAGTCACCAGCCTCAGCCACCGGAAGTAGTAACGGCCACAAATGCAACAAGGCTCAAAAAAAGAAGAGGAGAATGATTTGTTCAAGATGAGCTTCTCAGCCGCTGTTCAGAGGATGCTGGGACATCTATACGAAGGATCTGGGTCATGATAACAGATGTCCAGGGGGCAGTTCTTTATACGCTGGTTCTACAAGGTCTACGCTGGGTGCCTTCAAAGTTCTGCCTCTTTCCCCTCCTGATCACATCACGGAGGTGCGGTTTGAACTCTGTTCGAAAATCACACCTTCTCCTCAGGCCGCGACTCCTTTCTGCTTGTTTGTTTTTGAAATAGAATGTTCAGCTATGATGGTGAGAAATAATTCCCTTTCTGCATCTGTCATTAGATGATTCATCTCAGATGGATATGTTTCACAAAGACGCTGACGACGAAGAGAATGAAGATCATCCAGACGAGTCGGAAGCCACGTGGAGGAAGGAGCGCTTTGAACGGGAGCAGTGGCTTCGGGAACAGGTGACCTGCTAGCCAAGTTGGCTGGGTTCTGACTCCTGTCCCCTGAAGATGCCGGCCACCAAGACTGGCGAAACGCTAGGAAGAAAAACCTCCAGAACACGGCCAGATAGCACAAAAAACCTACAACAATCATCAGATCCCAGCCGTGAAAGCCTTCGAGAATACGTTAGGATGAGCAGTCATTTCATAAGCAAACAGCTTAACTGATACTGTTTTGAAGTATAATTGCCTGCGCTAGTCTTAAAATACTGCTGTCAGTGGCTTGTATAGTAAAATTTTTATTTTTATTTTGCAACTTGGTGGTCTATCAGAAAAATATGTCAAGGAGAATTTAGTCTTTTTAAAAACAAGTCTGCATCTGTATACTTAGAGGTGCATACTTTACATCTATATTTCTTTTGTACTGCATATGAGCAAGCCACAAACACATTTGGAAACATATTATTTGTTAAAGAAATGGGGTTAGCTGCAGTTCCGCATGGAGGGGGACCACTCAGTGACAGCTGGGCTTGGCATGGAAGTGTTCTAAATCCTGGGTTCTGTGGAGGGAAGGGTTCCATAATGGCTTCAAACCTGCTCCTACGATTTTGCTTCCCGCCCAAAAAAAAGATGTACCGTATTTTTCGCACCGTAAGACGCACTTTTTCCCCACAAAACAGGGGGGTTGGAAAGTCTGTGCGTCTTATGGAGCGAAGAAAACAGATTATATTTTCCTGTTTTCTTCTCCTAAAAAATTGGTGCGTCTTATGGAAAGGTGCGTCTTATGGAGTGAAAAATACGGTATTTTTTCTGGGGTAGATGCTTTCATAACCTGCATAGAGACGGAATCTTTGGGGAGGGTGGAGTTCATGATCCTCTTAGAACTGCAGGGCTGGAAGGGACCCTCTAAATCATCCAATCCAGCCCCTGTCAAGGAGACCCAGTGTGAGAATCGAACTCCCAACCTCGGGTTCCCCAGCCAGAGGCCTAACCTACTGAGCAATCCAGTAGTTCTCTCCACACACCATGTTTTTCAGCCTGTTCTCTGCCCCTTTCTTTCTTAAATGCATTTTTAAAAAACTAGAAAAAGACATAGCCACTGCCTGGTAAAAGGGTGTTTGCTTCACTATCTGCGTCTTCCACAGGCTTGTTTACTAATTCCTCCTTGTTTACAGCTGTTTGGCTTAATGAAGGTTCTGCTTGTTTTCAGTCTGAGAAAGGGGAGGAGGATGAGGATATTATCGACGAGGACAGCCAGTTCATGAAACTTGCAAAGAAAGTCACCACCCGGTCCCTGCGAAATAAAGGTACCTCTCGGGGTTTGAACGGGAACTAGCAGAGCCTTCGCAATGAAGGACGGGCGGGGGGGGGGTCGGAGTTGACGCAGGAACGCCCCTCCCTGCTCTACATTCATGGCTGTTCAAAACATTTTGCACATGAACATTCCTGGCTGATGGTTTTGCTTTAAAATCTCAATAAGCTAGAGAATGGCTTGGAAATAGAATGCACAAAGTACTAGGTTCACCAAATTGTAAAACTCATTAATACCGTTGTAAATGATCCACAGGGAAGCAACTGCAATGACGTAGCCAGCGTGGTTAGAAATAGAGATGAGGGGGAAAACTGCTGGTTTGGCAGTTCACGCTGGTTCGTTCTTCGCCTGAACGGATGGCCGGCACTTCCCCACCCCGGCTCCCCCTGGCAGATCCCCACTGACTTCATTGCAGTGGCACCAGCTCCCAGTGGAGCTGTGGTCGGCCCCCTCCTTGCTGACATTTAGAAGGCATCTCAAAGCCTTGGTTTTTAGGGAGGTCTTCCATAATGACCCTGCTTGACTTCATGGCTCAAGTCCTACCTGTCACAGAGATCATATGCCTTTTGGTGTCATTTGCTTTATTCCTTTGAATGTGTTTTTATAATTTTATTGTTCTAGGGCTGTTTATCTTACCATATACAAAATAAATAAATAAATACATACTTTAAACAACAACGACTTTCTTCTAGGAACCCCCACCGTTGCTGTTCAGGAAACCAAGTCACTCCCCAGAAATCCATTTGAAACTTTTTGTCCTGCCAGTAACCCAAAGGTTAGTTGCCGGGCGGGGTGCTCTAAAAAATTAATGCAATTAGAGCGCCAAAATAGAGGTAGGTAAGCTTTGTTTTTGGGTGTCAGAGGCGTAGCCATACTTGTGAATATGTGAGGGAGATTCATCAGATGTGCCTCCAAATAACACTTTCCCAATTTCCCAGCTAAAGAACGGGTCCCTGTTGAACCGGCCCAAGGCCGTTTTGGAGAAGCTGGCTGCCATGTCGAATCTCAACCCAAACGCCCCCAGGAACTCGCGGAATTTCGTCTTCCAGACGCTCTCCCCTGTGAAGACTGAGGCATCGAGGGAGACATCAAAAGCACAGGTAGCCCGTCTGATTTATTTGAGCAGAGTCAATAACCTCTGCTGGGTTCTCACATTTTATTTGTTACACTGGCTGTGCTTAAGGAGCACTGGCTCTGGATGGAGTTTTGTGTTCTTCGTCAGCAAGTGGAGGTGAGACAGTCGTGATTTGTACCCAGATGACACCATTGAAAAGAGAGCTTGGGTGTGTTTTTAGTGTCTGTGTCCAAAGACTTCTTTTTTATGGATATGTCATGGAATTCAAAGTCCCTTGTATAGGCTGTGAATGACAAGTGCACTCCACATGTTTACATATCCACATTCAATAGTGCTTCGCTTGTGTTAGATGATCTTTGGTAGCCATGTCAGGGATGTTCTGTGCCCAAAACAGAGGGTGGGTGCTGTGAACTAGGTGGGTTGCAAGTCTGCTCTTTGGCTGATGCTTGCAAAGCCTTACGGCCACCGAGTAGCTCACGGTTCAAAGCTCTGGTGGACTGACTTACCTGGTCTGATGGCTCCTGATGTCTTTTAGGTCATCAAGAAAAGGGCTCCCGTTTCCATTGCAATGCCTCCTCCCAAACGTCTACGTCCCGACAGTCCTTCAGCTCAAGGAACCCGGAGTATATTCCAGTACTTGGAGAGGTGAAAGGTGCAGAGGGGTTTCCCTGTGGGTGCCACGCCTGGTCCTCTTCCAGCTGCTTTCTGCACGGCCTGGGAATCAGGATTTGGCACACGCCGGCCTCTAGTCTGGAACAGCCCTGTATGGATAACAGCCACTTTAAACGTGATATGCTGGGGTGTATCACTCCACCTGAATCCTCAGATAAGAAGAAGGAGAGCAAGAGAAAGGATGTCCTTTATCCGTCAGATGCATCTTCAACTGTATTGTAGTATTAATTGGACCTGTATTTTTTTGTATTGGCCTCTTCCCGGACTTCTGTGCTGTGTGGCGCTCCTCTGTGTTGAGGTAGCCATGCTTCCATCTTTTTTTCTTTTTTTACTACTTCAGAGGCTGAGTTCCACATACCCACCCCTTCTTTCCTTAAGGCAGTTAGAAGCACCTTGATTTCATATCTTGGAAAGTTTCAGCTTACGTTTTTTTAATTAGGGTTTTTACACAGATATTGCTCTAAAGACAATTCCGTTTTGTAGAACAGGGTTTTAAGGTTTTTTTTTAAAGATGAAACCTTCCAGGATAAAATTAAGAAAGGGGAAAGTTTTCTTCTGCCAACCATGTCTTCATTTTAAATCGCCCATATAATTTTATGAGCATTCCAAAGGTCTGAAAATGAACAAAGGAGATCTAAAGAAAAGGATTTCGTTTAAAGCAATGAGGTTGGATTTTAAACCAGGAGATAAATAGAATTACACAACGTGCTTCTGACTCTGTTTGGAAGATCTTGCACTGAAGACTTTTATATACAGTTGCATCCTGCTGGGTTCTTAACATTCTCCAAAGCCATTCCGCCCGTGTTTGAAGACGGTAATCCCAGACTGTATATTTAGTGTGTGTAAAAATAAAAAAAAAATAAAGTGGTGTATATGGTGTCTGTAAAGGATGTGATGCGTGGGGGATCTTCCATCTCAGTAGGGCCACTTTTTGAGTTTGCTGGCAGGTCAGACGAAAAATGAAGGCAGAACAAGACATGCTATCAGGACAGAACATGTCATTCTAACATTTCCAGTACATCACAACCCCCGTAAGTACGGTAGGGGGCCCCTCTACGGGATCAGTATCCATGGATTCACTTATACATGGTCTGAAAATATTTTTTTTAAATCCTAGAAATATGTTTCTAAAGATAAAGTTACCAGTGTTGGACACTAGAGAGAGCCAGAGACCACACTATGAATAGCATTTACTATTAAAATATCATTGGTTATAATCTGCGTTTCCCAGCATCCACTGGGGGGGACTTGGAACTGACCCATTTTTGCCTAAAGCCCTATGATGCTGAAAACCTCTCTGTCTTGTGGCATCAGGAAGAACTGTACCAACGGCATTCATTGTGGATTCTCCTTCTGGACAGTGCTAAGCTCTTGCAGATGCTCTTCCTCTTTGTGTTGTGATTCACCCTTGTGGCTGCTTACAAGAGAGAGGGTGGTGTGGGAGGTATATTTATTTAAGAACAAATATCGTTTTAATGCATGCCTCTACACAGAGCTGGGCCATGCAGCTTTGCAGCACTGCACTGCAGTTCCCATCATCCTTCTCCATTGGCTGTGCTGTTGAAGGCTGATGGGATATGAAGTCCAACCGCTATCTAGAAAGCCCCACATGGCCCAATCTGATGTAGAAAATGAAAGCGATGTTTTTGTCTTTTGAAAACGAAGCATTTTCCTTCAACCCAGTGTTACAGAATTGTTAAAGATGGCAAGGCACCTAAAGTTCATCCCGCCTCAAACCCTACTTGATGCAAGGAATCCATAGCTCAAACACCCCTGACAGGTAGCAACCCAGCCCTTGCCTAAAAAACTCTCTGGGGAAGAACAGCCCATCCTCTCCTACCAACGGTCTCTTCCGCTCTCAAGCAGCTCTCGTCCTTAGCACACTTCCCCCCCCCCCGAAGTTTGTTCAAAATACTTCTTGCAATTTAAATTCATTGGTTTGGGCCCTACCGCTGGGAACACAGAAAACAGATTTGCTCCCGGTTGTATGTGATCAGCCTTTTAAAGGGGGCCATCAGATCACCTTTCTGCCCTCTCCGGGCTCAATGTAACCACCACCTTCCGTCGTTCTTCACATCGCTTGGTTTCCAAACCCTTTCCCATCCCAATTGCCTCTGGACATTTTCTACCTTGTTGGTAATTTTTTTAAAGCAGCGGTGCCCAGAAGTGGATGATAAATAGACCCACAGCTTTCAAGCTTTAGTATAGAGGCAATTCGGGTCCCAGCAACACCTCCTGCCAGAGACAGCAGCAGGAATGTGCAAGGGCTAAATTGTCTTTCTTATTAACATTTGCAGGCTAGTATTTATTTTCTCTTGCAAATATTTACAGATAAACTGCATTTGTTTGTCAGTGTGGTTTTTTACCTACACAAGACAAAAGGCATGACATTTAAGGTCTATCGGTTGGTTCAAAATTTAGCTTGGGGGTAGGGTGTCCCCGCCCATTTTCTGAGCTAGAGGACCACTGCTCTTTACCCTCTCTGTCCTTATGAGCCTAAATGCATTGCCAGAGAAGCCTGCAGCTGTGATGCTCAAGTCTCCCTAAGGAGCCTATGACGTTCGGGCAGGGAGTTCCACAGGCCACAAATCTACAACTTTGTGCTGAGGCAAGTCCTCAACCTCCAGCAGTGCATGGCATCTGTGCCTTGAACAAGCGAGATTCCCATAGGTTGTGAACAAGGCATGGAAGATGCTGCAGTTGTTGAGTGCTGCAGCGAAACATTTTGCAACTGTTCGGTCAGGGGAATGGTGGAAAACCAGAGAGGTGTGACTGCGGCCCTTCCTGGCATCACCATTCCATAGAAAAGGAAATTAAAAGTCGTTTAAAAGGCATGCAGGCCAGAGATGGCCTAAAGTCTACATTAAAGGTTACTATTGCAAACATGTTTTTAGTAATCTCTCCCCCTTCTGCTCCTCCATCCCAGCCTCCCGCCCCGGCTGCTGGGATGCGTTCTTGGGGTGGGCGAGTTCGGCTGGAGGCGCTTGCTGAATTAGATTTGCTTTCTTTTCCTGAGTGAGCCGAGTAGAAGCAGAAGCAAGCGGGGTGGGGTGGGAAGCCACGAAGCTATTTGTTTGTCTTGTCTAATTTAATTTATGTTATTTATCAAAGAGACAGGCTATTTGAGAAGCCAGATGGATCCAGGCTAAAAAAGGCACGGGGTTTTCAAGGTGTGAAAAATGAGTTTTTTTTTGTGGTGGACAGGCTGAAAACCTTTGAGTGTGTTTTTTTGGGGAACCTCTGGATTTTTCATCGCCCTCCTTTTCCTTTCCATCTAATCCTAGCCCTTAAGTTTAAAGGACACGGGTTATGTCCTAAGGTGAGGCAGGGCAGTATAGTTCTCCTTAAAAGAGAGAGAGAGATTGAGGTCAACACAATTTTTGTTTTCATTACATTAAATATTTCTGGTGAGGGATGACTTGACTCTACCCTTGGAGCGATGAAATTGGTAGTTCTTTGGCAAGTGCAGAAATCAATAACAGTATTCTTGTCCTTTGGGCTTATTTCTTCCCATCTTTCTTTATCAGAAAAACAAGACCACACACCAGTGGTTGTGTTAACACATGCAGATAGACTCGTGTGTTTTGGCTTCCCGTAGTTGCAACTTGAGATCTCCATTTACAAGCCCGTCACTTTTCCTACCCTGCATTTGTCTGTTTATCTCACTATTGCCGTGCTTGAAGAAGTGAACTAATCCAGAAAAGCTCCCATTGAAGTAAATTTGTTCTAATGAAGGGTGCCTCTGGACCTCCGTTTTGGGTTTTTTGCTGTAACAGCCTAACACAGGTACTTCTTTGGAAATAAGGCCCCAGCTTTTTGTGGTAGGAGTGTGGATTTTTCTTTGTCTCATCTAGTCGTTTAGTCGTGCCCAACTCTTCGTGACCCTATGGACCGGGATTTTTCTTAGGGAATAACAAATAATAATCATGTCATCAAGTCAATGACTTGACTTGGAACAACCCTTATCCAGCTGGTATCTCTGGGTGGAATGGAAGGAGCCCCATCTTGGTTTTGCCTCAGCCGTGTGTGTATGTGTGTGTGTGTCCATCTGTCAATGGAAGCCTGCTGGTTCTGATGCCAGTAAGGAATGAATTTGCTCCGTATTCTACTGTGAACCTTAAAGTAGCTCTCCATGGTGCTGAAGTCTACTTCGGTGGCAAGGTTTTGCACCTTTGGTAGCGCTTGGCATGTTTGGATCAAAACAGATTCGCAGCCCTGCTGAAAATCACCAGGGCCACCTCTGAAAGGCACTGAGTTTCATTCTACTATTGATTTACTCTGTGCGTTTATTTGTTGGATGGATTAGTGGAAACTAGAGTTGCTATTAGGGAAGAATGCAAAGAGACCATTCCTGTAGTGAAAAGAAAAGAAAAGCCTAGATTGATGGCAGAAAAATGGGAAGCAGAAGTAAAAAAAAAAATAGAGTCAAAGAGAATTTGTCTCTGTGTTTGTGAGTCCTGGAGCCACATGCATCCATAGTCTAAATTGGGTACACCCCTGTGTTACCCCCACACATACATGAACGTTCCTTCCCCAGCACCACTTCACCTGAGATTTGCCTTCCTGCATGGAGAACTGGAAAAACAGCCGTTCCCTAAGACATGAGCTGGTAGCCACAGACCTGTCCACCCTACCGACCAATCTCCCATGTGAACTTCACACAGGCCAGCATCTCCTGTAAGGCAATGCAAGTCCAGGATGTATTGCAATTGTTTGATGGGTGAACTACACAAGGTTCTCTGTATATGGGGCTTGAAAATCATGCTGTAAGAGGTGCCCCACAGATCCCACCTTTGAAACTCAATTGTCGCTTCAGAGACGCCAAGAGATACTCCCATCTTTGGCCAGTAGAGAGCAGCAGCACATCGCCAGCAGCCTGCACTCTTCCTGCCAGATACTAAATGTTGGGAGAAGACCCAGCGTGCATCCTAAAGAATCTTGGGGCTATAATCGGGACTCCGAAAAGTAGCCTTGGATTACAACTCCTACAGACCCCGGTTGGCAAGGTTGATGGCTATTTAGGATACATTGGGGAGATTCTAGGACTTAGTCCCAAAAATGTTACTTTTCCACACTTGGGTGAAGAATGTGCTCTTTCTGACCATCTGCAGAAGTCAACAAGTGGAGTTCCTCTTACCTTATCCTTTGCTACTGAACTGGGTTCTGCTTTCTTTCCCATCACTTCCATTTGTCTGGATAGCATAAGTTGCGGACGGCTCCAGGCCACACTTGAAGATACGGGGAAATTGAAAGGCAGACTCCCCAATCCCCACTGTTTTATACTAATAGGACTGCTGCAGCTACCACCTTTGCCACCAGAAAAATATAACAGGTTGTGAATGTGACCTGGAAGTTGACATTTTCTTTGTAATTGACTGATAGAGCGCTGTAGCGCTATGGTTCAAGGGAGTGTATTAACACTCTTTAGCACAGACTTGTCTCTCACCAAGCTACACCTTTCAGGATTCTGTAAGAGCAAGTCATGGCAGTGAAACAGATATCAAGCTAATATAACTGTGTTCTGTACATTCTTGTTTTTATCAACAATACATCAGTTCTCAGATGGGCCTGTTCAGCTTGGGGGCAGGAAGGGCAAGCAAAGAATGTACAGTATATGAACAAAGAATATAGGGAGGGTTAGAGACAAGAAATATAAATGGTGGATGATAAGATTAGAACTAGGAAGCAGACAAGCTGGTCCAAGATACTTTGCTGGCAGAGGGTGAAGGAAAAATGACAGCCTTGCTCCCAACACCGACTCAAGGTTCATAAAACACAAGACAACCCATGTTATTTTTGACATCCGTGGTAGAAAACCTCCAGAGTGGTTGGCCCTGTCCTTGGCTATAAAAAAACTCAACACCAAGTTCTATTTCAACTAAAAACAGGCTGCTTTTTAATGACATCCACAACCAGCTGTGCACAGCTACGCCTTACCCAATGGTAGGGCTGGGTGTTGACGCAGCCTACTATGCTAGTGACCATGATCTCCCACGTTGTATTCACCCCCCCATTCTTGGTGTCCTTGCTTAGCAATCACAAAGGGTTCATTTCCTCCCCCCCCCCACTCTGGAAAATCTTGGAGGTCTAAGAGTGAGGATTGTTCAAAGATGAACCCCTTAGCTAGGTTTTGAATATGGAGTTCCAACTTTTCCTATTCATGTCGTCTAATGGGAGAAAATCCAGGATGCCCAAAGGAAGGAAAAAACTTCTTACCTGTTAGAGCAGTACGACAACAGAACCCATGAGCTTGGGAGGCGGTGGGCACTCCAACATTGGGGGCACTCAGAGGAACATTAGACCACCCTTTGTCAGTTCTGCTTTGATTTGGATTCCTGTCTCGAGCAGGGATGTTGGCCTCCATGGCGTTCAAAGCCCCTTCCAGCCCCATTACTCTGTGATTCTATGAAAGCAGGGCCTGCTACTTGTTTTAAAGGAAATATTTCTTTTTTTCCCTTTTCCTCTTACTCTCTCCCCCCAACACACACACACACACGCACCCCAATGTAGCAGTTGCAATGCCAAGCACAGATGAGAACAGCTGTGATTAATTAAAACGAATCACAAACCCTTATCAAGAACATCTGGTGGAACATCCCCAGGGTAACGAGCCACGTCTCCCCGAAACGAACCTGGCATTATTCTCCACCGTAGCCTCATCTGGGGGAGTGAGGAAGGCATGGTGGGGACCTGCTATTCCACAAGAGCCCTGAAGGAGGTGCCAAGCGGGATCTGTCTCTTGCTAAAGCCCCTTTCCGGTGGTGCGTGCGAAATCTTGTTTCAGTTCGTTTATGGTAACCCCTTTCCCCCAAATCTACAAATAGTTTCGTATTTGGGATAGAAAGAATGTGACATTTTTTTAACAGTCCAAACGGTCCTGTGTGTTTGGTTTAAACATGTAACTTTGGGTCAATGACACTGTGGTGATAGTGAAGATAAGGCATATTCTGATTTCTCCATGGCTGGAGGTATCGGGACCAGGGAGGACGAAAGCTACCACAATGAGGACTCTCTGAAGTAGCTTCAGGATTGGAAAGAATTCTCTCCACCAAACTACAACTTCTGACTTATGGCAGCCCTTTTCAGAGCTTTCTGTATAGAGAGTTCTCAGAAGTGGTCTCCCCTTCCCTTCTGGGATGGCGCAGCTGGCCCAAGGCCACCCAGGCTGGCTCTTCTCTCCCAAGAAGCCCAGGGAGGAATCGAATTCCCAGCCTCTGACTCCGCAGCCTGATCCTTCACTCAACCAGCCATCCAGCCAGCCGAAACAAGATTATGACTGTGGAAATAAAATAAATATTTCATACAGAAGAGGGCAGAAGATCAGGCTCCAGGTGTGTTGGAACAACGAGGAGGAGATTTACGATATATCTGTCTTATTACATTAAAATAGGGTATTATATGAATATATTCAAATGGGAAGGCAGAGTACCTCAGCCTATTAAAGAGAAGACCATGACTAAGGAAATAAATTACGTCTTTTTCTAGTGCTTGTCATGGATGGCCTTGCATATTTCAACGTCTCCTTTTACCGTTCATTTTTGTTTTAATCGAGAGATTTTGACTGTTGGGAGTCATAGATTTTTTTTTTTTGCCTGCCAAAGGTGACCAATAAATTAATAATATTCTCTTCCTATCCCAGTGGCAGATTAATTGGCCTTCTGTTGTCAGAACCTCCTTCTGGCCTTTGAACGGTAATATTTGCCATCTCCCTTGAATGGCTCTGGGGTGGCTTCAAAGGGGGGGGGAAGATATCAGAGCCCCCCCCCCAGAGCTTCTCAGCAATAGACAAAAAAAGGTCAAAGGTCCAAAATGCCCCTCAAGGGATGGGCTCCCACTCCTCAACTACATTTCAGCTCAGTGAGTTGTGAAGGAGCCCCCATCCCACCCCGGGGTGGAAGCTCTACTAGCTGTCAATCCGTCAGTCTCTGAAATCAACAGGGCTGCCAATCATTCTGATCAAAGACAATGGGGGGGGGGCCCACCCAGATGCGCCTCCCTCGGTTACAGGCTCCTCTCCAGAGCTGGTGGCAAACCTTGTCTGCGTTGCGCTGATTCCCCTTTGGGATATTTGGGCGGCTGAAGTGAACCAGTGAGAAGGTGGAGAATATTTTCATCCCCCCCCAAAAAAAGGAGTATGGGGGGGACTTCTGTCCCTCCCTCCTGCGTGATCCACCATTCCTGTAATCACAAGGTCAAGTTACATGCTAAGAGAAGCGTGTTTTGCTTGCCCTTTTCCCCTTCAGCCACTCGATTCCTTCCAAGACTCACGGCTCAACCTGCTGGATTTGCAAATGAAGTCTGTGTTTACCTCCCGATGACCATTCACAGAATAAGCAGAAAGATCCATAAGGCACGATGCAGAAGCTCCCCACCCTGGCTTTGCTCCAAAGGGCATTCTGGGCCTACGTGTGTGTAACGTACACGCACAAACCACCCCAGCCACCTATTCTAACAGCTCCTTCCTCTCAGTCCTGGCTTTGAGCTATCCTGCCACTGCGGTCACCTAGTACACTTCTAGGGAGCTTCACATGGGACTGGTGAGCCTTCTGGCAATTTGGAGATAGGGGATCCACCTTTAAAAAACCCCTCCCATGCAAAAAAACAAACAAACCCAAACCAAAACAGACCTTTTCCTCCCTCAGAACCACCTGCCTTGAGATTTCCTCCGTGCCTGAAGACCTGGGGGGCGGGGGTGGGAAGAGAGATCAATTTCTAGACTTCCGCTGAGCCTCAAGATTCCCCATCACTAATTCGGGCAACCCATACTGGATCCAAGGCTATCTTCTATAGAGGAGGACCCTTTCTGCTGTGGACCCTCCAGCCTTTGGCACCAACGGTAGGGCTGTCCCTCTTGATCGGTTGGTACCCGAACGCCATCGGAATCTCCCGCCCGCTCTACAAAGGGGAAGAAAAATATCCTTCTGGGGCCGAGAGGAACGGAGACCACTCAGGAACAAAGGCAATCATCTGAAAATAACAATCGGACTCAAGTTAATTAAAGCAAGAGAAGAACCGGGGCGGACATGTGTTCCCCATTGGGCTTCGGCCGAGGGGCAGGGAGGACTTCGACGAGGCCTCCACGAGAGTTGTTCTCCTGGGAAAAAGATATCAAAGCATAATCTGGCCTTGTTATGATAGTCTCGCTTTCTCTCATCTCACGCCGCCCCCCCGCACCCATATGTGCTGGAGAAGGCCATGACATGAGCCGAGAAGTATGATAATACATCTGGGAAGAAGGGCTTCCTTTTCTGGTGCTGGGTTGGGGTGTTGGTGGCGAAACGCCACACGGGGGAAGAACAGGCCAGGCCAGGCCACCCCGCCGAGTGGGCCCGTGTCCTTCTGCAACGCATTAGATGGGTCAACAGGCTGCGGGAACACCCAAGGTGGCCGTTCCGAGAGCGGAGACCTGGCACGATTTTACACCTCCACCACTCCAAGGGAAACGCGGGGCGCTCCTGATATTGCAAGAAGCAGATGGCGAGCTCTTTCTGACGGAGGCGTTTTCTCATTTGAGGAAGGCGCAACCTGCCCGCGGTCGTGGTTTATCCACCGAAAAGGGTGATCTCTGGAAAAGACTCCCTGTGCAACCAACAAGCTAGTTGCTCAGGCTGGAAGGGACAAACTTGATGAGCTAGTTTACTGTTTGCAGGGGATGACTTTGAGGGATGGGGGGGGGAGAGAACATATGGAGATCTCATGTACTTGCTCTCACCCATACAATAAAACACCAAAATAGTTGGTTTGGAAACAGACCAATGAGGTAATCTGATATGCCTTCCATGTTCTGTTGAACGCTTTCAGGTGTTTCAGCCACAACAAGCCACAATCATTTTTATAGTTTCCAAATGCCCCAGATTTAGGAGGAATTAAGATTCCCTGAGGAATTAGCTGTGAAAGGAATCAGCCACAGCCAGCAAACTCTTTGCTTTATACCCCTGGTATTCAGATGAACTGCCATTGAGCTATGTTTTATTTTAGAACTTGTCCGGCTGCCCTGATTCTGGATCATTGAACACCTGTTTCCAAACCATTCCACAAATTTTTTTTTTAGTGCTCTACGAGAACTAATCAAAACATATAAATGTCTTTGCATTTGGTGTGGAAAGAAAGTGAGATTTTAACAACATCAAGGAAGATGAAGCTGGGGTCTGACTGCTTCACTTTTGAATTGCTGTGAATTTGAGTTTAAAAGTCCTTCTCTCCCCGCCCCCCATGGAAAAGCTCCCCATCTCCTCATCACTGGTCGACATGAGGGTCTTCTCTGTGCTGAAAATAGCTGTATTTTCTGATTTTAAAGGTGCCAATGTTTTCAGTTTGTTCTGAAGAATTTAACATGAGAACTGAACATGCCACATTCTAACATCAACCACTCCTCAGAGGAACTGCATTTGCAATATATTGTGGACTGATATTAGTCGTATTTATCTAGGCTCCTGTGATTTGCTCAAATGCAGGATTTTGGAAGTGGATAAAGAATTAAAGTATCCTGCAAGGACTCTCTTAGAAGCTCCCAAGCCTTCTTCAAAAAAGAAGGCACAGGAGTCATGATGCTGGTGCTCCACTCCCTGCCTTACTCCAAGTGACAGAATAGGCCCAAGTAGAGGCATCCACTCTTCCTCTCCGCTCCCCTCCACCCAGGTGTGCGAACATTGCACACATGCAACACACATACATATACCTTCACTGTGAGTCCCAACAGCAGCTGGGGATGTGTGGAGGTAGGTGGCCAACCAAACCTTTTTTCCCGGGCTGCCCAAGATTTGTCTCAGAGGGCTGTCTGGAGACCTAGAGAAGGAGAAGCATTCCCAAGGACCCCACCCAAGCTGGATCAAGGGGCCCAGAAACCCAGCAAACCAAATTAAATGCCAACCCCAACACCCAGGTAATAAAATGCATCCAATTCTTGTGCCAATTCCTACTGGGGTCGAATCCTGCACAGCCTCACCTCCAGCATTCATGACATATTATTTATTTTATTTATTTATTTATTCAATTTATATGCCGCCCAAACTACCCAGAGGTCTCTGGGCGGCTTACAATAATTAAAATTCAATATAGCAAAAGATAAAATAATTAAAATACAATTAAAATACAATTAAAATTGCCATCAGACCCACAGCTAATATAATTTCAATTAAAAGCCTTCTGGAACAGGAAGGTTTTGACCTGGCGCCGAAATGTCATCAATGTCGGCGCCAGACGAATCTCAGTCGGGAGGGCATTCCATAGTCTGGGGGCAGCTGCCGAAAAGGCCCTTTGTCTACAAGCCGTCCCTCTTACCTCCTTAAGGGACGGCTCTTTCAAAAGGGCCCCCTGGCTAGATCTTAACTGCCGGGTAGGTTCATATGGAAGGAGGCGGTCCTTCAGGTATCCAGGGCCCAAGCCGTTTAGGGCTTTATATGTCAAAACAAGCACTTTGAATTGGGCCCGGGCAGCAACTGGTAGCCAATGTAACTTATACAGAATTGGCTTGATATGTTCCGTGGCAGCTGCACCACTCACCAGCCGCGCAGCTCGATTCTGGACCAGTTGCAATCGCCGGACCGTCTTCAAAGGCAGCCCCACGTAAAGCGCATTGCAGTAATCTATGCGGGATGTTACCAGTGCATGTGTGACTGTATTTCTGAGCCTTCTGCTGCAGACGGGCCTCTTAGCGAGCTCACTGCCAGCCCATGGAGAGTTTCTTGCCCTGAATCGGTGCTGTTACCGTTAGAGCATCTTGGACAAGAACGTCGATGTTGTATAAAATCAATGCATGTGTAAACATCTTTGCAGTAAGCCCCGGAGCCCTGCCAGGAATCGTAAGAAAAGGATGTTTGTTCTGGGCCATGAACTCAGAACTGACTCACAGCGACCCTATTAGGGTGTTCAAGATAAGTGAAGTATTTAAGAAGTAGTGTTCCCAGTTCTATCCTGCCAGTGAGCTTCATGGCCCAGCAGGGATTCAAACCAGTCCATCACTCTGTCCACCACACCACACCAGGTATGCCCAAAAATGGATACCTGGGCTTCATAACTACCTCACACCCCAAAATTGAACCTTCGCTTCTTCCAGGATTGATCACCGTGAGATTTGTCTCCCCCTCCTGGAGATGTGGGGAAGCACAGCCCTTCCCCTGGACTTCAGCTGGTGCTGCAGACCTAGCAACCGGCGCTCCTCTGTAAAATGTTCATTTCTTGCAGGAACGGCAAATTACCAAAACCCAGCTTCTTCGTCTCACTCTTACCCAGCTAAGCAAGTCTCTATTAGGGTCCCTTGTCGAGGAAACAACAGCAGGATCATCTTCTCACTCAAAATCCCAAAGACAAAAGGGGAGCGGGAAGGGGGGGCAAACATTGATGGTGTTAACTCCTGGCTCCCTACAGAATGCCCTGCAATATATTCCATCCTCCGTGAATCGGTATAAATAAATCATTGTTTTTCGTAAAGGGAAGCAGCTGCTTTTTGAGATGGGGAACACCCCCCCCTTCGGTCCCCATGCAACCCTTTTGAGTCGCACATGCTTCAACTCTGAATCCCCCATTGACAAGCTGTGGGGCATGGAAATTTATAGACACCCAGTCTTCCAAATCCCATTGAGTTGACCTTCCTTGCACGAGCGGGCTTGAAAACAGCCAATTCACAGCTCTTTGTGTCGCCGGGGTTAAGTGGTTAAGTGTGTGCGTGTGCGTCGGGGTGTGTGTGCAGAGCTAGTGGGGGGGGGGGAGAAAAGGCCTTTAAGTCCATGAAAAGCTATATTTACATTGTAATCCCCAAATAACAATTTACGGGGGCTTGAATAAGCCGCCGAGAAAAGGCGGCCGATTGTGGCAGGGAGGATCCAGGAGTGGGTCCCCCACCACGCCCCTCCAAAGGGACCCCCTTCTGAACAGAAGATGCGATTATGCCCAAAGCCAGCTGCTAACCAGAAAAGATGGGGTGGGTGGGTGGGAGTCGGGGGGTACAGGCAGCTTTGCTCCACCAAGCCTTCCTTCTTTCTGCCAGCTCTTCTAGCCATGGCAACAGCCTTCGGAAGGGCTCCCCCGTAACGGATTCCAGGAAACTTTACTGATGACAAAAGCTCTCTCCGGACAATGCACCCCATCTCTGGGCACCTGTCTCTCACAGCTGAGTCTTATGGGCTGGTGATGATCTCATCTCTGGTGGCTTTTCATTGACGGGGGAGCCGGTGCAGAGCGTAGGTTGCGGGCGGATGTGCAGGGAAGTCTGTGACTCCCCCAAATTTGAGGGGGGTCCTTTCTCCTTTATTCCATGAGCTGTCCATGACGCAGGGGGTTTTGATCCTCCCCATCCAGGCTCTTCCATCCAAATGCCCTTCTGAAACTGAACCAAAGAGGGGCAGTGATGGAGGTGCAGGTAGAAAAGAGCTCAGGGGGGTTTAGTACGTGAAGTCTGCCTCCAGCACAGATCAAGTTCATTCATGATCTAGTTTGTTTCATTTATTGATCTATTTAAAACATTTTTAAAGAAAAGGGTTAAACTTCCACTCCAAGAACACACCACTATGCAAGGGACGGCATTGGACTGAATTGGTCGATACCAGCAATCTTCAAATCCTAGGGACGAACTCTTCTGAGTGTATATCCAGCAGCCGAGGAGCCCAACCCCAAAAGTATCAGAGTATATATGTTTCCATCGTGCTAATACAAATGAAGTCCATAAGAGGTCTACATTGGGTAACTCAGCAAAGAAATCTGTTGCAGTCTTAAGATCAAGGTCTTCCATATGGTCCTCGCAGACACCTGGGGTCTGAGGCTCAGTTGATGGTCTTCTCTTTTTGAGAAGATCAAGGACTCCAGGTTTCAAAGGAAGGGACCTCCAAAGGCCAGAGGCAGGGCAGTTGGATCAGGAGACAGGGATCTGGTGGCCTCCCAGGGGCATCTGGTGGGGTCACTGGGAGATACATGGAAGCTGGACTCGAGGGGCCCTTGGCCGGATCCAGCACAGGGCTCTTCTGAGGTTCTTATGCTCTTAAGCATAGGCAGGAGTGCTTCAGGAGTCCTTTCCCATTAAAAAAAAAAAACAGAAAGGAGATCTGATAAAGGGTGTCCAGCATTTTCTCGAAACAAGAATAGGGACCCAGAAAAACGGACAGTGTAAAATCTGGTCTCAGAATATTCCAGTTTAGATGTCAGCTAACTATATTTAGATGGATTACTGCTATGCTTTACTGCTTAAACTGGATTTTTAGGACGACTGGTGCTTTCCATCTTGGTGTTTTTCATTTCTGAGAGTGGGACTTGTTTTTTTTTCCATCTTAGTTTTTGTATCCTTATGGTTCTTCGCTTTAATATCGCCTTTTCATGATGTCAGCCACCTCTTTATACGCATTGGTTTTCCACTTTAAATATTGTATTTTCAAGATTGTAAGCCGCCTCGGGGTCCTTTTCGGAGAGCAAGGCGGGGTGAACCATTTTTAATAAAAAGAAATAGATCTGTCTCTGAGACCTTAAATTTGGGGCTGGCATTAAAAAAAAAAACATAATCAAGGTTGGTTTTCTTTTTTTTCCCCAGAATTTTGACAGATCTTTTGACATTTCCTGTCAGAGAAAGTTCCTATCAGGGCCGTGTTTCACGCCAGCCACGTTCGAAAGGAAATGTCAAGAATGCTAACGTGAAATGTCACACGTCGTCATAATGGTCTTCTGTGTTTTTTTTTTTCCTGTGTCCATCTTCTTTGCCTTCTGCGTCTCCACAGCCTTGGCCTAAATATGGGGAGGACCCCCAGATGCCTGCTGAACATCTCCCCACAGAGAGATGCCTCCACCGCCGCAGCATAGACCTTCCAGGACATTGTGGAACT